>NW_017280227.1:348274-387250 GCF_001594065.2 Cyphomyrmex costatus | reverse complement strand
TATTATACATATAATACTGTCGTTTCACGTGTTCTGAAACCGTTATCATACGTATTGATTATTTCACACTCGTTATCGGTCGTTTCTCGACATCTATCACTTGACGGAAACTTTTCCAGAACGATGACGGTGTACGGAAAAGTTGCAAAAAAGAAAGGTGGAAGAGAGGATCAGAAATCTCAGCGAAAAGTGTTGCGCGCGAGGATCGAAACTGACTTAATTTCCGAGAGTTCAGGAATAGTAACCCCCATCAGCTACAATTCAGCGATTATAAAAGTAGCTCAGGGTCGAATTAAAAGGTACGACTGTCCAGCCGCGCTTCTTCGTGACCCCTTTCTAGAAAATAAAACGAGCGTACGCGTCCAAGCTGTGCACGGGGAAAGAGGGAGGGAAAGAAGAGCGCAAAAGTCTTTTCGATCACTAGAGGCTTCTCTCGAGCTGTGTTTGTTGCTTTTGTACTACAGTTTAAGGCTAATCTTCGCCTCCGACTGCACGAACGAGATTTCTTTGACTTTGTCAATCTATTACTTATTTTTACTTTATTTTACTTTGATTTTATCGATTTTGTACTTAATCTTTTCTGCGGGCCGCTTGTAATTCACAATCGAGAGCTTTTTTTTCACGTCCGCGGCATTGGGAATCGAACTCACCGGGATTAGAGAGCGTTTCCGAGAGCCCTGAATGTTGTGCGACTTTTGAATCGGAGTAATCGCGTTCTTTTCGCGGTCATTCGCTACCCCTTTTACGCGCGACGACGGCAGATAAGATCTGTGAGAGACGCGCCGAGATCGGCGCGATAGTTGGCACTGACAGATGCAACTATTTCATTCACAGCCGTCGTCGCCGTCGTCAGGCTTGACCGCGCGAGTCGTCGTCGTCGACGGGCTTGACCGCGCGAATCGCCGCCGTCGTGCGTGTGTGCGTGTTTAACGCGGCTCCCGTGCACGTGCACGTACGCGCGAACACGGTGACGTGGATGAATGAACCGGCGCGCATACACGCGCACAAACATACACAACGAAGGAACGGTACCGCGCGATTACGGTGTAGGTGGTTACGAGCGTGAACGAGCGGGAGGATGTGCGACGGGACTTTAAACGAGCGCGGCTGAGAAGACGTGCGGGTCCTCCTGCGTGTCGCGGCTGGTGCACGCGTACCTTTATCATGCGTGAATTGGAAAAGTATTCGCGAGCAGAACAGATCGTCATAGCGTCAAAATGACGGTAAAATGAATCGTTACTGATCGAAAAGTGACTTTTAATGGTCATCTTGAAAAATTACAACAGTAGCGCTTATCGTGTAGTTCTACAGTTCCTTATAAAAATAAACAATAATTGCATTTTTGCAATACTAAAAAATTAAAAATGTGCAACTATTGTTTATTTTTATAAGAAACTGTACAACTATGATAAGTGCTACGAAAAAAAGGACTTTACGTAAAATTGAACGAATAATATAACATCAAATAATTTAGTATCTAATTAAATTATAATGCAATGTAGTCCGATCGTAAATATAGTCTGTCTGTAAAATAATAAATCTGTCTGTAGCCCTTAATATTTCCATTTTTCCTGTCCGATATAAATATAGCAGAGCACACGCATTTAGTATTTCTTTGGCACTTAAGGTATAAATAGTAATACTATTAATACTTAAGATAATTTTAAATTAAATCATCATAACGTGATGGTTCCATTTAAAATTATCATTTTTTTTTTACATGCGCTTGAGATAAGTAATGATAAAATGCCGCAGTTGTACATCGAGACTTTATTCTCTCATATAAACATAACAAATCGTTGTGCTAGAATTTATGTTATTTATATATTGTATAAGTAAATCTTTTATACAGTGTCATTACTTCAAATTTCCAAACATGTTTTAGGCACTGGAAAATGTTAATAATGTCTCAGTATTATCTGTATCTTCATTGCAGTAACTTTTCAAAGGACTTATCTCATTAATATACCTGAATATAATGAATAAAACATTGTTAGTAACTTATTGTAGAATACTTTATATATTATACTCTTGATATCTCATTACAAAGCTAAATAAATGAATTGTTTTTTTTCATTATTTAAGAGTAAAGATATTTAATATAATACTATAGTAAAAGAACTCCTTTTTACATGGTGTTTTCCTTTCTTGTAATACATATATTATCGTATATTAATTAATGAATTTCTTTCATTATACTTGTGCCCACAAATTAAAGTAAACGTTTATATTTTTATTCAATATAAAATATTGTACCACTTCTACTTTTCATTTTGTATACCTTTTCACAACATATGAATTATTCGTGTTTATACGCATATTTATACAAGTATATTCCTCTTTCCAAGATAATTTCGTAAAACGTTAAACAAGAAGATTTTTCAATGCTAGAAAGACTGTCAAAGTTACTACGAAATTGTTTTTTTTCTTTGGAGTTTCCATTGGATGATAGATTGATAGCGTCTTCAACCTTTTCAAGGTATATAACGCTTTCTACTATACAAACAGCTTTAAAAAAATAAAAAAATTAAAGCTTGAAAAAGAAAGAATACGATAAGACTGCGAAATTGAAATAATTGTGATTTGAACAAGATAGAGTGCGAAGAGAAGCAGAAACTGAAAGAGAAACAATGAAAGGAGAAATTAAAGGTTTATATGATAAGAGAATTGTTAATGATAAAACAAAAATAAGATAAAGCTGGAATAGTTTTTCAACTAAGAGTTAAGTTAAGCTTAGTAAACGAAAATGGATTAAAACAGATTGAAATTATAATCCATTAAATTCATCCGAATAGGTACTTTAGTATAGCATTTACTTAGTAATGCATTTTCACTTTTTTAGATTCAATTGGACGGAAAAACCTTTTTTTAGATTTAATGGAATTGAAAAACTGCATTTTCTATTCAGAATTTTAAATTGAGCAGTGTATTCACAATGCACTTAAAGAATTAAATTTTGTTTAGAATAAAGATGTGCTTCATACAATTCCTACAAATAAATAAAAATGCACTGAGATTGAAAAAGATTTATTTCAATATTCGCGAATGTGTATTTTTAAAGATCTGAATTAATTCTCGTTTACTGGGGACACTAAGTGGTTTGAAAAAGAAATGTCCAAAGACGATTAATTTCATTCGAAACTTTCAAAAATTTAATTCTCAGACATAAGTAAAAATACGGACACCCCGGTTGAATCATCGCTACAAACTTAAACCATTATTTAAAAAAAAAATAATAAAAATAAATTAATATTTATTCTGTGCATTTGTTCCCAGTTATCAAAAGCGTTGGTCGAAAAAAGAAGAGAGCCAATAAATAAACGTTGTTGTCAGCGTTTGTTCAGATAATAGGTTCAGATAGTACGATACTTTTATTAATATCCAGAACTCTAAGACCAGTATCCAGTCAGTTCTTATATTCAAAACCGGTTTAAGTTCAGTTTTGAGGTCTCACAAATCAATCAGAAGGCTGCATTAGCGTCTTAAGACATTGCTTAAGATGATTTTGAAATAAGAACCGACTATGAATATCGGCCTAATTTGAAATTTTAATTCATAATATACTTTCGTTTAATCTCCTGGTCATAATCTTTTATCTCAAATACAAATTGGATTTAGATCCTGTCGTAAGACAAATAATTTTGCAGTTAATTAATATAATATGCAATTATAAGATTTAGTCTTTTGTAGCTATGACAATATTTTGAGAATTTTATTTTTTCACGTATGTCAACTCTTGTTTAATCTGTAATATATCTTGGCAAGAAAAATTTATATAATTACAAATATTTCGATTTATTCAAAATAAAATGTCATTATACATATATACATATGTATAGAAATATATTTTTAATTGTAGCTTTAAATGTTTTGTATCCATTTCTACCAATGTAGATTAACTTTAATATCTCTCGATTTAATTTATTCTTTATTCTTAAATTCTTAAAATTAAAAAATAATAAAAATTAAATCAAACCTAGATTAAAGTTAATTTACATTAGTAGAAACAGATCTCAGTAAAGCCAATAGTAAAACTATTGGCAATTTATATTGGATTCACTAGCCTGCACTGGTGCATATTAAAACCATTGTATACTAGTTTAAGGAGGGAACCTGATTCAGAGAGTCAAAATATCTTTTTTTACTCTTCAATCAATAGTATTACTCTTAGAAAATATACTCGTAAAGTTTTAGACCGAACTTTGAAATATTGTTTTTGTAATAGAAACAAGTACGCGTCGCACAGATATTATACAGTGTGCGAGGCAGGAGTGTCCATTGTGCTCCGCTTCTCAGTCTCTAGCACGGTATTATTGACCTTAGCAGATGTTTATTTTCAAAGAAAGTGGTGGAATAGTATCAACAGTTAGTCTAGCTTTGTCTGGAATAGCGGATTAACGGTCAGTTACAAAAAAGTACTACTTTTCGATATTGAAAGCTAAACGCGTTTTCCTCAAAATCATTTTTCCGAAATTGTGAAAGATTACTCAAAAACTATTCAACCAGTCGACTTTTCATAGATTTTTTAATAATAATTATATAATTGTCAACCACACATTCTAAAATGTTTATTAAATTTGTATAAACGAATATTTCTGCATAAATAAATCGAAATTTTTTGATCAAACAAAAATTGTTACTTTTTTCAAAGTTCCACAATTCTTACAATTGGATATTTTTTTCTATTTTTTTAATTCATCGAGGATAAAATATTTAATTTAAAAAAATTTAGTTTTTGTTTCAGACAAGAAATACAAATTGCACACCAATTTACAATTCCAGTGGCAAAGCATAATATTGATTAATAAATAACTTATATAAATTTTGTTATAGTTATTATTAGTTTATTAAAAAATTATTTTGCATTTTTTTTTAAATATACAACAAATCACTCGTAAAGTTTTGGAAAAATCGGCTTCATGGTTTGTTCATAAAAATTAGCTACTTTTCAGCATTCTAAAGTAGGTTTCCCTCTTCATTTGAGTAAAAGCAAAATGCAAATATATTTCGAATTATAAAATACATATTTTACCTAGCAGTACAATAAAGTATATTGAATATTTCACAATGTAACCATTTTATGTTTATTTATAAATTTTTAAGTTAATTTGTATACGGCTTTAATGTACACCAGTGCGCACTGAATGCGTCCAATTGAATTTGCTATATGTAAAAACAAAAAACTTACATATATACAAATTGTTTAGGCTTAATACATATATAGTAATATGTACCTATATATAATTTTTCAAGTATTAATAAATTGAAAAAAATACTAGAAGAAAGAAACAAAAAGAGAAAAAGAAAAGGCTGTTCTTTTTACTGAACTAGTTCACAGAGTGCAATAAGTTGAAATGAAACAGATACACGTTTGTTTCATTTCAACTTATTGCACTGTTCAGTACTATGTGCACCAGTTCAGACAGTACAGGTAAAAAGAACAAGCCTATAGAGGACGCATTTCTCTTTAACGCCATAATTGAGAATTGCACTAAGTAAAGTTCCCCCCTCTATAGATAATTATATAAAAAATATTAAAATTTATATTTAAATTTTAACTGATTGATATGGTGTTATGTGTATGTATACGTGTACAATATATATCTACTAGGTATTATATACAATACAATTAAACTAAATTTATATATACATATAGGCACACACATCATATAATTGATATGACGAAGTTTAAGAAAATATCTTGTATGATGGCAATTTAGGTTAACGTATAGAATGAAATGTATGTATACTCATTTACTGGCCTATATTTATTGGCATTTGCAGTCGCAATTTAAAATAAATATTGTAATTCCTATCTTTGTAATTACGTGGCAATTTTATTATTAATGTAATAGGAATCAATATTAGCGCGAATACTGTACTTTTTTTAAAAATAAAAACTTACTGTAACGAAAACTATATCCACTGATAATCTCGAATTACATTTGGTATCGCACGTCGTAAATTCAAATCAGATTTTTCATCGCAGTCTTTCGAACGACAGTTCCAAAATTTATGATCTGTAACGTTATAAAGGATTTAAAATATTATATAAACTTTAACGATCAATCTCCTACGTCAGAGTCGCCGTCGCCTATGGCATAAAGAATGTGGAAGGCAATTCCAAGAAGCGCAGTTCCTATAAGATCGCCTGCTGCAGTTAAATATGGTATCGCGGAACTGTCTGGATCCATACCTCTTGTCCACATCCAAACAACCATTAATTGCGCAATATATAACAACAAGATTACCTAAAAATTAAAGCAAGTTTAATCAATAATTTTTTAAATTTCAGCCAGTATTATTTTTTACAAAGATTAATATATGTATACTACACCTGTAACATCGCAGCAATCAAATATATCGTGATAAATATAGGCGTGAATGAGGTATGCCCCGCCTGAAGGTAACTAATGGTATAACTAAAAATTAAATGCCCTGGTATCACCATCATCAGCAATAGTCTAGCTGTCCTCGCGTGTCCTCCTGTTAAAAATTCCTCATTATAAATTCACGACCATGTAATTATATCTTGTGCATCAATTTTCATAGCAAACTCACCTTTAGCAAAAAATGCATAAAATGGACTAATGCAAACATTGAGAGTTTTTTGAACACCCGTGTGATAATCTTTATGTAGGGACGTCGATATTCTACTAGCCTGAACGGCGACCAAGTTTCCCCCAACGCCATTAATTACTAATTGAAAGACCGCTATGCCCTTGTAACTCGATATGGTGTAGTCCAAAATCAGTCCACCAAGACTAAAACCAATGTTGTCCGACAATACGCGCATTTACTTTATAAAATATGCAAGCGAAAATAATTACCTGCTAATTAACATCGCGGATATCACAGGCGTCCAGCCGTAATCCAATACTTCTTTAGTAAATGGATTTCTAGCTGCTATGTAACCCCATACAGGAGTTATAAATACACAATATGCTATCAATAATGGAGCTGCCCATGGAGCATTACCTAAAAAAATTCGTTGATTTTTTATTTAAATAAACACAAAAAATATGGTAAATCAACTATTTATACCTATTGCTTTATATAACATAGAAGCGATCCAAGATAAAAGAGCTAATGTAGTTAAATCTCCTAAAGAAGCCGCGATCGGCGTAGCGACATTGTCAGGATTGATGTTCATTCGTCGCGACAATAGTATGACTGCGACCATTACGAGGCCCAGAAGGAAACTGGCTACGGAAGCGGTAATCAAGGCACTGGCGCACAATAACAATCCATGGTGAATATCAAAGTGGGCTTCCGGAATCCAACCAAGGATCACGGCCGCCAACGATGCCAGTAAACCAACTACCATAGCCTGACATTGGATTAAAGCTAAATTTCCCATAATCAATGTCCATTGTTGTTTCGTCGTATCCATTTGACCCAGATTAGCTTGGGTCGACAATCTCGAGGCCAACGTCATCTCCAGGTTTCCCTTTAAACCCAGTAGTGCAGGAACTAATATATATACTTCGGATACCACTTGATATACTGGCCAATGCTAAAATTCAACGTTTTATTCGTGAGATTAGATTTATTATCCTTGAACACACTAGAATAACAGTTTGTAAGTTTATGATTAGTTCTTTAAAGAGACGTAATACAAAATTCTTATTATTAGTAAAGAGAAGCAAATTACTGCTACTGTATCTTATTTATTTTCTATTTCAGAATTCCTAAAAAATATGCATGAAACTGATACATGTCCATTTCTATCAATACAAATTAACTTTAATCTCTTGATCTAAAACTTTTTTAATTCTTTTCCTAGTTTTAAGAATGAGAAGAAAACAAATTAAATAGAGATTAAAGTTAATCAACACTGGTAGAAAAAGACAAGAGTCATTTTTAATACCTGCACCACGTCTAGTAGCAAACTAGCGGCAACCATGCCGAAGCCGGCAAGTAGGAAGGGTATAAACATCTGGATGGATATAGACCAGACGGTTTCATCATCTGCATTTTCCACTTCATTCCTTTGATTGTCCTTTTTCCCGCTGCTAAATACGACATTTTCGCTATCCAGCGACGGTATCAATCGCTGTATATCGCCCTTTTCGTTTTCATCGCTCTCATCTTCAGAGGTGATCTCCAATTCCATATTATTGATATCGGTGATGGTCGAAATGAATAGTTCGTCGCTGCCTAATCCTACCATTTTATTCAGCGGTAAACTACTTTTATTTAGTTGCCTGCGACGAAGTTTATTGTGCCCAAAGCGGTTTTCCTGTATCTTCGCATGGCTCATTCTCGTTAGCTTTCCTTTTGCGAATCACCGGGAAATACTGCGACTAAAAACAGAATAATTCGTTAGAGTAGCCAAAAATATACCTGCGAATTTTTTTGAAATAATTATTTAAATTTCGCGCATGTCTAATTTATGAACTGAATTATTAATAGATCCGAAGAATTAGAGAATTTAGATTTGTCGATAAAAAATGCACTTAAGATTAATTATTCGTGATAAGGAAAATATAATATGCATCATTTTCTCATAATGTATTTTCAGTCTAACGCTAATAAAAATTTAATGACTTGTATAAAGATAAAAATTGATAGAAAAATTATTGGAATTTCGTTAAGAACAATCCATATTATCAACAAGATGGCAGATTTGTGCAGCAATTATTTCGTATCAACAATCGGAATTTGTAAGAAATGCATGTTTTTTTTATATAACACTGAGATGTCGTATGTTGTCTATTATTTAAGGTGAAGACTTTAGGCGTGTAACTAAAGCTACGTAAGCGAAAGATACGTTTCGTCACGTTTGTTCTAGCCTGTTTTTAGAGTTGGATCTAATTTAGACCCACCGTTGGTTTTGCAAGTTCCTGACTCTCTTTTTTCTTTCTTTTTATTCCACCGTGTCGTATAGTCTCTTAATGTTGTTATTATTATATAATTTCAAAATAATCTTACGTTTCAAAAATTATGAGGAATGGGTTAATGAGAATGAACCTTACATTTATATAATACAATTCCGTGACAGAAAGAAGTTGCTGTAATAACGCATGAGTTAAACTTTTTAGTATAGTTCTTAAATAATTACTATTATACATTATTATAAATAATCCGTAAATTTTCTTATGAATTAATATGACGGAATTTTAAATTCACAGTTAACTTATTAATATAATACTAAAAAATTGCTCTCATCTATTATAAATCTTAATCAATAATTGGTCTTTAAAGTGTTTAAATTACATAAAAATAACAAAATAATTTAAAAAAGATAATACAATATAAAAAATGTATATAAAATAAAATCAATATAATTTTATAAAACAATCTTTTATCACGTAAGATTATTTATTACGTATAATGTTATCAAGGTTTCGTAATGTACATAGTATTATTTTCACGTTCAGATAGTTGTCGCGATAAAAACTTTATATTTCACAAATCGATAATTATTCACGTAAAATTGTATTTTCATGAAGTTCACGTGTAGCGATCTGCTCTTAGTGCCAAAGATTTGGATTTAAAGATCCATCAAGAATCTATATATCAGATTTTATTTGATCATCTCTCAGAAGGCAATGGCAAACAATTGAGAAAGTATTTGCTATTATAACAATTGCCATTATGACCTCTTCTAATAGATCGTCTGGGATAGGCATTAAAATATATAGATCCTATATATAGTATTTGCGGATATGTGTAGAAGAGTTACGTCTCTGGCAAGAGACCACAGTTTTATTGTTAGAAAAAAGCTGATACACAATTTCTATTAATGACAAAGAAATACAATTTTTATACATGTCGTAAACATTATTACTTACATATCACTTCGAAAATAAATTACTTATTAATATTGATCTTAAAATAATATTTATGAATGCTTCTTAATCGAAATATTTAGATTAAGAAACGTTGAAATTATGAAATTGTGTAGCAATCGTGGTGTAAAAAGTTACGTGTTTGCTCTTTATGCTAAAGATTCGGATTCAAATCCACACAGAACATACTAATTTTATTTGATCGTTGCCTCTCTTAACGAAAGTAATTGCAAATCATACACAGAATATTTTTGGCATGAGAATCTTTTAATAGGCTATTCGGTTAACCGACGTTGAATCTTATGTATGTATATATGCAAAAGAGAGGTCACTACGTCTCTGACAAGAGACTATAGACTTAGAAGAATGTATACACATAGAGTAAAATTGTATTATAAAACGGCCTCAAGATTCTTATTTTTTTTTTTTTAACAATAATGTACAATAAATACAAGTTAGACGCGGGAATTAAAGTGCGATAATAAATTAATAACAAATTAGTTTAGTAATAAAAATGTAATTGTATGTTTCGACTTTCTCTTCAAGATTTCAAACCATTTTCAATGTGTTAACAAAATTGTATCAAAGATGTATTTTACTGGACAAAAAACAAAGCGTAATACTGTTTCAATGAGGATATGTCAAAATATACAAAGGCTGCTTAATATCCAAATCTTTGGCACCAAGAGCAGATCGCTACACGTGAACTTTATAGAAATACAATTTTACGTGAATAATTATCGATTTGTGAAATATAAAGTTTTTATCGCGACAACTATCTGAACGTGAAAATAATACTATGTACATTACGAAACCTTGATAACATTATACGTAATAAATAAATGTTTAATATTACATAGTAAACATAATTTCCACTGTAAATAAATTAATGTAGTTTTGATGTAAAAAGTAGTTACAAATTTAAATATAGTAGACAAAGAGGACACTTAGGGTCAACAGTCTAAAAACATAATAGAAAATAAAAATAATAAAATAATAGGGAAATAATATACTATATCACAATACTATACCAAACAGCCTTTGTCATTATAACATCACGAAGTCTATCGCTTCGTAGTCCACAGTAAAATGTATTTTTGTACACAACCTTATTATTATTATTGAATATTACATCAGTAGCGCAAGAATAAATTAATAACAAATTATAGTTACTTGTATCGTACTTGTCGTTTGTTGTATACTATTTTGTTCATATCACAAGTCTTATTATATATAATTTGATTTTTCTAGTATAAATATCTCTTGAGTGTTCCTTATCATACAAGGAAAACAGATAATATGGCTGTGTCCAGTAGACAAAGCAGCTCATTGAGTTCTTTAATATAATTGGTTTTTGCCTTTAGTTTATTTCTAAAGATTTGTTTTTTATTGCTGCATTGGACTACATTAAAACTTTTGGTTTTTGCCAAATTTTAAATCAATATTTTACTTTAAGTATAAAGTGTATACTAAGGGTGCGTTCTGAATTATGCATGAAGCGCATGTGGTATCATTTTATTCTTCTTTATTCTTTGGATGAACAATAATGACAAATGATGTATGATGCATTTTTTGTGCGTACTTTGAAACACACTCTAACAGATTTTGGATGCAGAAACTAATGATAAGATACATTTTTTATTGCTGAACTACAGAATTTTAATTGTTAAATATTAAACATATATTTATTTCACTTTTTATGCATATACCAAGATTACAATAATTCAGCTATAAAAAACAAATATATAATAAATAATTTATTTACTGAGAATATAAACAGACCTATAATAAAACAATCACATTGAGAGCTCACTAAGCTACTGGGTTGTATTGAAAAGTACGTTATCAGTGTTATACATGCCATTTTATCTTTATAGTTCATTAGAAGTAAAACAAGGATAAAATAACATAATAGCATTGATAGTGTAAATGTAGCCTATAGATTTGTTCTTTTTAATTGGATTTTCTTGTAAAATTCATTTTTCCTCTTGTCTCTTTTACCAAAAGATTCATAAAAGTAAAGAATAAGTTATCAATTTAAATGTTATAATATTTTGAATATATTCGATTATCTCACATAAATTTATCATCAAAGTTTCCTAATTTTTTGCTAAAATCGACTAAAATTTTGCGTTATACAATACTGTTTATCATGATATTTCCATTAGCTAAAACTGACTCACTGTTTTATGTCAGTTTTACTAAGAAAAAGGACCTTCCTCTCTCAATTTCTAATATTACAAACAAAATTCTATAAAATTTCAATTTATATTTAATGCACTTAAAATATTGTAATTCTGCACTGAAATGTTTGCACTATAAAAAATGTATAATAACCTCTGCATAGTGAATCCTAAGTCACACGATACATAAAATAAACACATTTTGCGATTTCGCTTGAAAATCTTCGTTAGACAGCCGTGCTTTCAAAACAATTCATAGAAGAAAATTTTCATGTTCATCCCAATAAAAAAGCAGATTCTTCTTCGCTCGCGCGGTTGTCTGACAGCTGCTGATAGCCCGGCCGCCATAACCTTAAAATGCCACGTACCTCGAATACATAACAATTTTTCTTCGCGTGTTGATCCATCGGCTGATCATAAGCGCGATTTCGCGTATATCCAAGATAATTCCGAATTCCTCGAGAAGAAACAAAAGGTTCCACGTCGAGTTCACCGAGCAATTCTAATCATTCTAATCAATTCTAATTCACTGACAAGCACACAACGTGAAGTGCGCCGCGTATCCTACGTCAACGTCAATTCAATACACGCAGTATTGAGTGAAAGTCGCCGAGTCGATACTATCGAACCGCCGGCCGCTTGCGATTCTCGAATGGTGACCTAAAAAAGTTGTCGCGGACTCGCGGTTCGTGGTCGCTTCGCGCGTGCGGCATCTTTTCCGAATTTTCGCATAGAAATCGCGTCGATTTGTTGAATCCTCAAATGGAACATGGAACAGACCTTGGGACAAACTGAAAAGATATAGAAAACGGAATAGCATGGCTAGCTGAGATAGATGCTGATGGATAATTGCTGGCTGGGCTGCAGGTGAACGAGCGTCATGATATGCACTTGAGATACATAAGTGGTATGTGGTAAATATTTAAAATGTGAATTAAAAGCTATATAATTGTATCGGGCTAAATTTTTTATGCGCTTGAGACATTCTCGTTTAGAAAACGTATGCTAAATAATAGATATGCGATGATCTAATGAAAACAATAGTGATTTCCGATGCCGCTGATATTTCGAGACGCATATATTTCCCGCCAGTGAAAGAAAATGGCCTCGGTGAAAATAAAAATTGGAGTATAAGTTGAATGTAATGCTGATTCTACGAGTCGGTAGTCAGTCTTATCGGTAAAGTTGACCAATAAGGGGAGTGATAGAAATGTAAACAAGAGTTTAAAGAGACAAAAATTGAGACAATAAAAAATAAAAGAGACGTTTATATTTTTTTTATCCTTCTTAGGAAAAAAATAAAGTTACAAAATAATATTATACATATATCCATGAAATCTATCTCATGTTCCAACATGTTCCAACATGCTCCACATTCACTCTAATATGAGTGCGTTGGAGTAATACCTTAGCGAAAATACCCAAATACGAAAATTTAGAGATACAAATATATTTCATATTTATTGGCGTTTGCAAAATAAGAAAATATTTTGTTTGTAATTTTATAAATTGCATTGAAAGATATATGAATTGATTATCGTTACACATGTCCTATGTGATATAGTAATAAACTTGTGCATGTTATGAGAAGATAAACATCATTTAATTTATATACAAGTAATCTTTATTATCCTTTAAAGTAAATCCCTCTTAGAGAGAGAGAGAGACAATACATTTCTGATAATAGTTTGAGAGAACTCTATGAAAAGTTGCGAATATCGCCTTAAGTCTTGTTGTCATACGATTTTGAGTGTTTAAAATGTTTGTAAATCAAGTTTCTTTTATCGCCTCCTTTAGTTTAGGAAGCAAAAAATGTCTATTGAAACCTCGGTTCGAGCAAAAATTATTGTACATGTTTTGAATGAAAAGTATTAGAACCCAGGTAGAAGATATACTGAAAAAAAGTCTAGTAATAGCTATTAAGTATATGGTGAAATAATATGTCAATCAAATGTTCAGTTAATATAACAAAAAATAATGTTACTTTTATAAATATTTAGTATTACCAGAGATGATAATATCATACTATTTGTAAAAATAACATTATTTTTTGTTATATTAACCAAACATTTGATTGACATTTCACCATGCATTTAATAGCTATTACTAGACTTTTTTTTCATAGCGTCATAATTATTTATAGAGCGTCATCATGATGTCATTTGAGAGGAAGAGAGAAAAAGAGAGAGAGAGAGAGAGAGAGAGAGAGAGAAATACATTAAAATAAATTTAAAAATAAACTTATAACAAATGTAGTCATGATGATGCCCTTATGATATTATTTTGATTTCTGTGTTCTATTTGGGAATGTGTGACAACAAGACTTTGCGAATTGAACAAATGTTATTTGAAGTCTATTGTCTGTATAATTTTGAAGGATAATAAAAGTTATTTGTATACAAGTGGTGTACATTTTCTGATAACCATTTATCGAACTTTATTGCTATACCACGTAATATGATAAATGACGGAAATTATGAGAGAAAATTATAATAATATTTTTAAGTATTTTAAATATAAGAAATATGTGTGTTTATTATAGTATTTGAAAAAAATACTATAAACTTCAAAATCTTCAGTTTTATTTCTATTACATCTACTAATATATTGTTGTTGTGTTATAGTATGCATCTCCTCACAACTTTTAAATAAAATATATACTAACTAATATGTATAAAGCTGTTCAAAAATTAAAATCACTTATCACGCTTTTTGTTATAATGGTCATCTATCATTAGGAGATCCAAATTTTATATAAAATAGAATTTGTTTTTTTGCTTTTACTATGGTAGACTGTTGCAGATCTCCTAATGACCTAATGACTGAAGACATAGCTCAACGCTCAGTGACCTCGCTCACTTGTATGCAAAATTTGTATCGAGCATTCTAATATTCTAAAGTTACTAGTGATATAAAATTTATATATAAAGCTGAAATGACTTAATGAATAGAAACTTCTCACAAAATTAATCTATCTTCAAATATTTTGTTTGTATGTAGTCATACTCATTCATTATGGAAATACATTATTACTTTAATATTAATTATTTGATTAATAATTATTTTTATATTGAGCATTTTTGTGAGTTTTTTGTGAACGTTTAGGACGATAAAATCAATTTTTATTTGCGACATCTGTATTCATATCATCTGTATTCTGTAATGTTAATAATAGCTGGTGTAGACATAAAGCCGTACATACATACATATACTTGTACACGTTCACATATCACACATACCCACTCGTGTTAATTCATGTACAGAAATCCTATTATTCATATCTGATGTACTAAATGCATTATGTTTACAAATTGGAATGTCAGCACTATGTTACCGTTTATTATTTTAGTTGATGTGTCGGTTGCTTTGAAATATATCGTCTCTTTCCCTCTTGAGAGTCAAACGTCACTCGTCTTTGGCTATTCGTCTTCGAATATCTTATTGCCAGTACGCCGTGCTTGAAATACCTTGTGTCTGGGCGACTAGGCATAGTGCCCATCGACGTACTCTCAGCCCTGATAATACCTCGCAACGCTTTGAACGGTCGAGGTGTCTGATCTTCGGCAGAGGGAAAATCAAATCGCTTACCTAAATCGCGCGGAGTTTCAATATTCAAATAATCTCGGTAACATCAGTGATACTATTATTAACACAGCGCTCTTTGCGTTGTATATAATATTTTTTTAAATATCGAATAATCGTGGCTACTAAAACGTAAAGAATTTATGAAGGTAAGTATTTAAATTTTTTATAATTTATTACGCTCATTATTATCTTATTAGAATTTATTTCATTAAATATACGGAGAGTAGTTCATTTGAAATTATAAATGAATGAATCCTCGTTCCACAATAATGGCGCAATGTACGGTTGAATGCAGTATGCTAAATTGGGAGATAATTGTCTTCTCTTTTCGATAGATATACGATAGGTCATTAAACGCAAGTAGAATCCGTCGCGGTTGGATTTAATTATTAGCGTTTGTGGTATACATTGGTTTGTTAATTACGATGCGTATGAGCTCCGTATTGTAATATTCTAAAATAATGGTTTACACGTGTTCTTTGACGAAACGCAGTTATGTAACTAATCGGGTTCGTGCTTGAAACACTAAAATACTCGTACGCGTAACATCGATATATTATGTAATAATCCTCATAATAGTCCTCGAATAAATATAATGATTTTAATTGTATAAGCCATTTTTCATCTTTCACAATTGACCCGCAGAACACAAATCGGTAACATATAATTTCCTACTTAACAATGAAACTATTATATACAATATGTGTTATATTATGTGTTTTATTACTGGGAAATTATATTGATGTATAATATTATCGTCAGTTTGTGTTTTGCGGAGAAGTATTAATATATTTTAATATCTCAATTTCATGGTATTAACGTAAGTATTAACATAATGCGATCGTTTAATACAGTTAAAATAAATTATAGTTCCATTTGCTCATAAAAATCTACAACAGTTCGTTGCATTTATTTTGTTTTGTTGTTTCAGTTTTAACAATGGGTCGCAGAAAAAGAAATCCGAAAAGAATCTTTGTTACTGAAAAAATTTGCGAGAGAAAGGTAGCAGAAAAATTGAATTTCGACGAAAAAGAGGCGATAGAGGAACAAAAAGAAGAAAATCTTTCTATCAACGAAGTCGCGATCGATGTTTATTCACGTTTGAAATTGCCACTTGTGTACCCGATGCAACATCGATCGTTGGACGACAGCGACGAAGAGGACACTGTTGAGCTGAACTTTTGGCCGCGTTTTGTCTTCGTATCGAACCTGTGTCTGATCTGCATGGAACGATCGCAGGAAACCTGTAAATCTTGTGGCATGGTTTCTTACTGCACCGTCAGCCATATGAAGCAGGACCGACCGAAGCATCGCGGCCTGTGCAAAGTTCTCACCGAAGTCTGTCAGATCGAAGGTGGCTTATCGTTACTGTCGGAACTCAATGCAGATGATTATCGGGTTTATCGGTTGAAATTGATCGAGATAGTGCAGTTTCATTTGGACAGGCCTCTTCAGCTCTGGGAAAAGGAGATCCTCCTCTATCCCCGCGTTTGTTGCAATTGTCATCGCTTCTCAATGACTTTAAAATGTTGCTCGGTATGCGGAATTGGCATATTTTGCGAGAATCATGATGACGGGCATGAAGAATGGTGTCGCGAGTTTCAGGTATTTCGTAGAGTGCTATTCATGCAGCACAAAAACGGTTACATAGAACCTGAGATTCCGGATACCTTTCAGAAAGAACCGCTTCATTTGCCGGACAATTTTGATCTGTTAGTAGCACAACTTTACAGCCGCTCGACATATTATTGCAATATGGATTGCTATACGTACTGCAGCCTCTTTCATATATCGTCCATTCCATTGACGACTTTGTATTCCATGCAAATTTCTTGTGAGAATTGGAAAAGTATCGACACCTTCGTGATTCACGTAATAGGTGCTGAGTTTCAGTATGAATGTATAAATCTGCACGTGTGGGAGAAACTCTTTCTGCACCTCCTCCCAAATTTAAAGCATCTTAAATTGATGTTCGTTGGTCCGGAACTGAGTCTGCCGACGGCGCCGTTGGACTTATTAACCGCTATGAAGATGTGTTCGTTGTGTAAATCATCTAATCGACGAGTAAAAGTCTCGTTCCATCCTAAACAATTTTATCACGATTTCTGTCGCTCCAAACAATTTATAGAACCGAATCTCGTGTGCCTCTTTAACCCGGGTCTTTATCGGGAAACAGGTTTTGAAGGCAGAGATACGTGGCCGGAAACGATACGAGAATTCTGTAAAATAAAAGTTCCCGTGTGTGTGACATCTTACACGAAGCAGGAAATTCCACGAGAGATGATCAGAATAAAATCGATCGCTGATGTAGAAACGATCTTAGAGCCACGAAAAAATCCGTTCGCTTCGATCAAACCTGATAGAAATTTCGTTAGTGACGATACAGTGCCACTTATCTATAAAAATTATTATCTCGCTATTGTTAAAGGAAAATCATAATAATTTCGAAGAGATTTTCTTTCGAAGTCACTTTATATTTAATTCCGCACGAGTATTTTTCTGAAGTACTTTACATTTGAAATATTGTTTTATATCTCTTAATTTCTAGTATTAGAGCAAGAGCACTGTAGGCAAACCGTTCCAATGCATGATTATACAATATTATACATTGCCAAGGACTTTCCATAAATGACAGAACAGTTGGTCGACACTTTGTCATGTGTTCTTGCTTTTACATTTAATTTATATGCAAATGTTATATAAATGAAATTTTAAAGAGATTATTATATAATAATATGACAAACAAAATTGGCGAGTTGCCAAATTTGATGTATATTATAATATACAATTATTTTTTTGTTATTATATTAGTCTTTAGTTTAAATTATAAATTAAATTAATACTTGAAATATATTTTTTGTCTTTTAATTTTTACAACTAGGGCAAAAACAGACAATAAATAAAGTATCGATCAAATTCATGTGCATGATTATACACATTGCCAAGAACTTTCAATATATGAACAGTTGGTCGGACACTTTGTTTAACATGTGCTCTTACTTTACTTGCTTTTACTTTAATTTATACACAAATATTACAAATGTGAAATTTTAAAGAGATTACTATATACTGTGGCAACCCTAAAGTTAACGAGTTATCAAATTTAAGGTATATTATTATATACAATAATTTTTGTTATTGTATTGTGGTCTTTATTTCAAATTAGGAATTAAATAATATTTGAAGTCTAGTAAATAATTTATTGTCTCGCTTATATGTATAATTATAGCGTAAAATGTACAAATAATATAATAAGGAACTTTATTCTATCCATAATTATATTATAATTTACATATAATTGCATGACATTCAAGTCAGAAATTGTTCTATCAATTTGTAACAAAATACTATGATATAATGCGCTAGTATATATACAGGTTTACATTTATTTTATATAAGTAACATGTTAAAGTACATAAAAAATTATTTTTTTTACATTTCAAAGGATGATTTTCTATATTATAGCAGCTTATACTTATTTTATATGTATTTATTGTATAAAATCTCACTAAAAGTTTTAGAATTTTATTCTTGATTATTCAATAGCAATATTAATTTTATTTGAAACATGGCAATATATATTATATTACATTACCATATTACATATTACATTACCATATCATATTATTTTTATATTAAAAGACATATGGTTATTAGCACTTTCCATCATCATATCAAAATCCTGTTAACTTGTGTTTAATGTGCGGATTATGTCACCAAAGTTTCTCCATGTTTGAAATTAAATTCGTCATCATTGCTGCAATAATTCAAAAAATCATCGTGTTACTTGTGTTAATATCAAAACCGCAATCTATAATCATGATTATTTGTTGAATTCTATAAACATTAGAATAAATAAAATTAGACAATAATGTATTATCAAAATGTAATTACATAAGAAACAGTGAAATTGTAAAGAGATTACAGAAAAAAATTATGTGCGATATCTGTGATCACAACTTATTTAGTCTATTATAAAAGTCGTACATGTGCACCACAAAAGAAATCTTACCACGCTATATCATATCGCTTATTGCTACAACACAAATAAATGATATAAATAAAAAAAAAAGTTTTCTAGAAAAAAAAGTTTAAATATTTTAAATTAGTAAAATTTGTAATATTAATTTTAAAACGAAACTTGAGTAACATACTGAGGAATAAAAATATGTTCTTTCAAAATATGTTGTCTTTTTTTATTCATATTTCTAATATTTCCAATTTCTTGCAAGCGACTAAAAAAATTACATTTTTTGAGTTGTGCTGTTGTTGTAGCAAATAAGCGATATAGAAAAATATACAATTAGAATATATCTCAGTAAAAGTACAAGGAAACAATATTTATTTAATTTTATTTGTATTTAAATGTATAATATTTGTATCAATTACTCGAGATAAATTCTTTTCGCGGCGCATTATTGTTAATTTGACTATAAAAGGAAACTATGTATAATAATATTTATCACAGCCGTATAAAGATCGCCGTAAACAGGAAAGTTATTATTACCGCAGACGATACGGTGCTTTGTCCAGCTGAATTTTTCCTGTTGTTTGGCGATGGCATATTAATGTCGTAAAAATAACGATGGTAAGCATTGTCACAGTGAGACGGCCAGTCTTTAAAACATGCCGCGTACGCCACGGCGTGAGCAATATAATTTTGCTCAAAAGTACCTCGGAACAAGTGCGAATAGGGGCCTGCAAAAGATTATTATTTATAAGATACCAAAAGAGCATCAATTAATTATTAAATTGTTAATCAATTTAATTCGTGATAGTACTGCAGTAGTTTATTAGAGTTGCGCGGAAAGAAATGTATTAACAGTAAACGAGTATTTAGCCGACAGCAGCGTAATTAAAAATAATCTTGTTAATTCAACAATATTAATGAAACAAATATGTCATGCTCTTAATAAAATATTATTAATTTCATTAATATTCCTAGCAAACATAAATATAATTTAATGAAGAAATTGAACTAAAGTTTAATTTAAACAAATCCAAATTAATTAATAATATAATTTTATTTTTATTTAAAAAATGACAAACGCTTAGAAATGTTTCAAACTTAACTTAGTCCTCGTCGGCCGTAAAAATATTATAAAGTTCATAAATATATCTATAAGAGATTAAATTTAAAAAAAT
Organism: Cyphomyrmex costatus; assembly: GCF_001594065.2. Lineage (NCBI taxonomy): Eukaryota > Metazoa > Arthropoda > Insecta > Hymenoptera > Formicidae > Cyphomyrmex > Cyphomyrmex costatus. The sequence goes on along the minus strand of NW_017280227.1, from coordinate 366,543 downwards.
TCAGTTTTGCAATGTTTATAATTTAAGTTATTGATGCACTGTCAAATATGATTCTTTTAAATCATTTAAGTTTAATTATATACTTATTCATGATTCAATATTGTAATTTTTCTATGGAGGACTAAGTTATGTATCTTTGAAACGTCTCGTGAGTGTTTTTTATCATTTTTAATTTGAATAAAATTATATTAATAGTAAATTATATTAATAAATTATTTAAGTTGAGCTCGTTTAAATTTTTATCTCCAATTTTTTTATTGCTTTGCGTACACAAAACAAGCAATTATTTCATTAATTTGGATGCTATAGATATAATTGCTATACAAATATACATGTTTTTATATTTATATTATTTATGTTATATTTAAGTTACATTCGGTATTTGCTAGCTGGACTGTCGTTGAATTAATAAGACTATTAATTAGATTGCTATTGTGACTAATACTTCTAATCACTAATGTATCATTATTTTTTCCTGTGCAAAATAAACTATTTTATATTTTCTCGTTCTTTCTTTAACAAGCATGAATGTTATGTTGTTAATAGGAGTTACAATGTAACACGAAAAATTGCGTTTTTTACCGGAGGCATAAACTCCGACGTCTTCTCCGCCGTGAGACTCGTCTTTGAGAAATTTGCCAGCGAAGTGCCTGTAGAAGGGTTCATCGCGAGTTGGATCATCCTCGACTTTTCTCCAAGTTTCGTTAACGTTTTTGGTATCATTTCTTCGATGATAGAAGAATCCTGGTCCGTTAGCATAGGAGAGCGTCTCGTAGGGTATCTGGCTAGGTTTTCTGTTGCCAAAACCGAGAATGTCGTTGCCCCTCATGGGATATCCGTTCAGCGTGAACGAATGCGAGTGATCAGCTGTGACGATGATTAACGTTTCCTCCATATTTAACAACCGTTGAGCTACCTTAACTGCCTCGTCGAGTTCGTACAACTCCCGCAGTGCTAATTTCGCCCAGTTACCGTGATGAGCTATATCAATTTTGCCACTTTCAACCTGAAAAATTGAAAACAAGTTAAAGAAAATGAAACCTCTCAGTTCACTGTTAACTGTTCAACTCTATTCTGTATGTTTTGTCATGTTTGCATCGAATATTGTGTAAAAAAATTGAAATTAAAATTAAACATATAAATTTTTTCAATTAAAGTACGAGACATTAAGAAATATAATAGTAACATGCAAATGTATGTATCTTTATATTAATAAAGAAGTTATATATGTATATTATATATACTAAAAAAAAATTGCATCACGTAACTGCAATAAAATAAATAAATGAATAAAAAGTCATATTCGGTTAGACAAGTCTTGATGCCTAATAATAATATATTGTATTCATTTTAATAATTTTAAACAAATTACGCACCAATTATTTGTCTGTCGTGAAATACAATTTTAGACTGAAGCTGGGTGTGATTTGTGATATTGCGTACTCCAGCTTCAGTCTAAACTATGTTTCAAGACCGATAAATAATTAGCACGTAGTTTGTTTGTACCAGAAATTGTAAAAATTCACTGGAAGAAAGTCTGGTTGCTTTAATTGGAATTTTGGTTAAAAATGGACAGATTAAAATTTTCTGGTTAAATCTATTATAATTGTACTTGACATAACACTAGAATTGTGATTAAGATGATCAAAATTATTTGATTCATTTATTTACAATTAGAAATTTTTCTCGTTGTACAATATACAAATAATAACATAGGATTAATGTTCCGATTTTGGATTATTCTTTATGATTCTTTGACATTAGAACAAGATTGCACGGCGTTTTCGAATTATGCACTCAAATAACACGACCTCGAGGTATATTCGTGGGAAGATGAAGATGGACTAAGAACACATTATACGAAAATAGTCATCAACGTAATTTGCATAAGAATCACATCACCGTCTGAATTTCTTGATGTGTCTCGATTTCGTTTTATTAATGTCATTTTAATATTCATCAGGTACATTAATGCATAATGTTCGTTCTGCGTAGCACTCGGTGTTACTTACATCGGTATAAATATTCAATGTCGTTTAGCAGCGATTACACTGTTCAATAAAACAGATGCATAAGAATGAAGGTGATAGTTTTTTGTTTGCTAGATATGATCTCATTTAGTAAATAAGTATGTTTTAGTTTATGTTAATTTTTATATTTTTGACTATATATATTTTACGTTTTACTTTTTACTAGAATAATTATGAAGAAACACGTATGCCGGTGATTTATTATAAGTGCATTAGGGCTAAACAGGTATTTGACATGTTTCAGCCTTGTCTTATCTATATATTTAATTCCTTTTACGTCAAAAACAGTTTATCGACTAATGTTATTATATTACATGTTTATCATACAAAGCAAACAAATATGGTTATGAATTCATTTTGACACGTGTCATAATACCTCGCTATTGAATTAACATTTTATGGTATATTCCGATATTAATTATACGTATGTAATGTACAAATAGATTCCGTATAGAAGTAAGAACAATTCAACAAAAATATCATTGCAAAAATATCTGTAAGATACTCTTGAAGTTGAGTCTTTTCGAGGAACGTCTTTTCCACTTGGCAGCTCAGTGATTAGGGAACTTCAATTATTCTCGATATTTTTGTATTAAGATTTTCGTCTTTAATTACTTTAAGAATATGTCAGAGGATATGCAGTAGAGGTGGAACAAACACAACCTGTATAAAGAATTAAAAAAAATTTACAGATTAATATTACTGACCATTAGCAGAAATCCATTTTTGTTCTTCTTCAACAGTCTTATGGCTTGTGTTGTCATATTCGCTAGCGAAGGTATCTCATCGTCTTTTACAGCGTGGTAAGGCATGTGACTAGGCGAGAAAACACCGAGGATGTGCGATGTGTTGCTTATATCAATAGACATGAGGTCATATGTGTTGGTGACAACCCTGCCCTTAGGATGATTTTCTTGCCATTCATTTGCTAAGTTTCTACCATCAGCTCGCACACAGGAACTGGACTCGTCAAACTTTTTCAGAGGCATTTTCACGTCCATACCCATTTCACTTAATCCTCCACCCATGATAACCTTCCAAAAGATACGGTTTTAACATTAAATTCAAATTATAGTGAATTATTTTAGGCAAAAAACATGTTACAGATTTACAAAACACAAATAAAGGATATTATCATATTTTATATTGTCGACATTTTTAATTATAATAACAAATTATTTTTTTTAACACAATACTAATAATATTTTTTAATAATTTTCAACGATACTAACAAAGGAACGATCGGAACTGTCCCTCACTGATTTCGATGCGCTTTAGATATGTTGTAGACTATAGAGCATCAAAAAATATTCGACACATATTTCTTTATAGCGGTTTATCTCGAGGTTTAGGGGGTGACACACCTCCTAAAAAAATGTATTTTTTCGTTTTCGAATATCTTCGAAACTATGCCGCGTATGAAAAAATGTTTTATACAAAAGTTTTATAGTGTTGTATTTTATATATCTATACAATAGTGTGTCCATTTTTTTAAAATGGTGGTGAGATTAATTAAAAAATTTGATTTAAAATTTGTTGAAAACAAAAAATCTATTTTTTTCGAGGAGTGCTTTATCCTCTAAATCTTGAGATAAACCGCTATAAAAAAATATTTTTAGGTCGAATATTTTTTGATGGTCTACATATCCAAAGCACATTGACATCGGTGAGAACAGCTTCGGGGTATGTTAAGTTAGCACCCCAACTATAGTACTCAGGAGTTCTGATTAGAGTTCCCACTTCCTTTTGATGAGACGAAGAGTTCCCTATAGTTAATAACAAGAGTTCCGCTCAATAAACATTTTTTTTACATTTTTTAAAAATGGGGTGCTAACTTTTTATCGAATTTCGAGGTGGAATAGAGTTCTGAGCGGCTTAATAGCTTCAATTTGCGATTACCTAGAGTTCCTAATATGTAAAAAAAATTTTCCAATATTAAAAAAAAAATTAAAGATTTTTGAAAAATTAATTTTTAGACACAATAGTTCTGATGATAATTCCTGCTTCTTTTTGACGATACGAAGAGTTCTCTATGATTTTTAATGACATATGCGCTTAATAATTATTTTTTAATAATTTTTTTTAAATGGGGTGCTAACTTTTTAACGAAATTCAAGGTCGCATAGTTCTGATGAGCTTAACAGGACTATTTTGTGAATACCTAGAGTTCTTGATACATAAAAAACATTTTTGAAGAATAATATAATTTTTAAGAAATAGTAGAAATCTTTGAAAAATTTTTTGAGAGTACCGAGTAGTTCTGAGTAGCGTTTCTTACAGTTCTCGACGAGTTCTATCGAAAACTGTAAGGTGAAAAAGCGATTGGATCAACGGTTTGCAAGATACAACGACATTTGTCGGAAGATCAACAATTTTTAGAGTGAGTATATCTAGGAAACCGTTGGTCCAATCGCTTTGAGCCCTGATACTTTTCGACAGAACGCGCCGAGAACTGTCCAGAACTCCGACTAGAACTACTCGGTACTCCCAAAAAATTTTGACTTTAATTTTTTTCTAAGTCCCACGTCGGAAAATTTTTTGGGAGTACCGAGTAGTTTTGATCGGAGTTCTGGACAGGTCTCGGCGAGTTCTATCGAAAAATATCAGGGCTCAAAGCGATTGGACTAATGGTTTCCTAGATATACTCACTCTAAAAATTGTTGATCTTCTGACAAATGTCGCTGTATCTTGCAAACTGTTGGTCCAATCGCTTTTTCACCTTACAGTTTTCGATAGAACTCGTCGAGAACTGTAAGAAACGCTACTCAGAACTACTTGGTACTCTCAAAAAATTTTTCAAAGATTTCTACTATTTTTTAAAAATTTTATTGTTCTTCAAAAATGTTTTTTATGTATCAAGAACTCTAGGTATTCACAAAATAGTCCTGTTAAGCTCATCAGAACTATGCGACCTTGAATTTCGTTAAAAAGTTAGCATCCCATTTAAAAAAAATTATTAAAAAGTGATTATTAAGTGCATATGTCATTAAAAATCATAGAGAACTCTTCGTATCGTCAAAAAGTAGCAGGAATTATCATCAGAACTATTGTATCTAAAAATTAATTCTTCATAAATTTTTAATTTTTTTTTAATATTGGAAAATTTTTTTTACGTATCAGGAACTCTAGGCAATCGCAAATTGAAGCTATTAAGCCGCTCAGAACTATTCCACCTTGAAATTCGATAAAAAGTTAGCACCCCATTTTTAAAAATGTAAAAAAAATGTTTATTGAGCGGAACTCTTGTTATTAACTTATAGGGAACTCTTCGTCTCGTCAAAAGGAAGTGGGAACTCTAATCAGAACTCCTGAATACTATAGTTGGGATGCTAACTTTACCCACAACTTCGACCGTTCCCTTGTAAGTAGTATTTATTATCATATCCTTTTATTATTATCATGTTTTATTATATATCTATTACACATAAATTTTATTATTGTATTTGCTATTAATCTGCTAGATTTGAAACTATACTGATTTCTTTTTACGAATGCAAGAATGTGCATATGCAATGCATTACCTTAAACTGATTGCCTGGTTCATTATGAATAAGTTGTCTCGCGATGTCTTTGACGCAATGTCGCTGTTTCTTTGGTATCGCGCTATCACATTCCCAATCTCGATGATTAATGTGCGCGTAAAGTCCCGCGGGAGTGGCATGGGTGATACGGGTGGTGGTAACAAATCCTGTTAATTAATCGTGCAGGAATTATTTGTTGGTTAATAATCTTTTGAACAATGATAATAATTCCAATTCATCAATTTCATAGACCAGGATATTAAATAACCAAACAGTATAAAATAATCATGTTAATATCAAACCGGTGTTAAAGTACCTTGAAAATGATTATTAAAACTCATTTTTTAATTAGTTATTATTGATTTAATGTCATTTTGATATCATTGTGACCAGTTTTTCTGTTTGGAGATATAAGGTGTGGGGATAATACATAATTTGAGGATACAAAATGTTGTAAAGAATATAAAATATATTAGACATAAAATATGCGATATTACTATTATTACTAAAAATACATTACGTTGTAATTTATAAAGACACCTTATTCTATATTTTAATATCCTCTGATTGTATGCCGATGCTATAATTTATTTATGCACAGTAACATATAACGGAAAAATGACCACTGAAGGTCAAGATGCAACGAATGCGTTAAATACTAATCGGCAAGATATATAAAAAGTTTCCATTATTTTGCCAAAGTAGAAATCAGTCACGGCTGACCGAATGTCCGCGACACGGTAGAAGGTCGGCTTATGACCTTCTCGTTTATTGAGTATACTTTCACTGTGTATGATTTCAACGAGGTCTACTCACCACTAACACTTCTGTTAATGAAATAGCCGATCACGCGTGACACGTGTTCTCTACAAGATTGATACTTATAATCGCGCGTATACATATATCACGGGGTACAAATCATATTCGAGAGCGTGCCGCGTCTAAAAATATCTTTAACCCTAGAACATTATCGATATTGGATGATATATAATATTGCTAAATTTTATGTCTGAGGAAATAGGTTACGTAATTTAATATAACATAAGATTTTCATGTTATATTTCACACTTCTCTCTCTCTCTGATGACAAAATATTTATCTAAACTTTTATATATAAACACAAATAATCTAATTATCAATTTATGCCTTTTTACTACTGTTTGAAAAAGTTTGGTTACGTGAAAGTAGAGAACTAAATGTTTATTTTATTAATCTTCAAAAAGAAATAGTATTAAATAGTATCAAATGTATATAAATAACATTTTTCAGTTGTAAGATTAATTTTGAATTAATATTATTTCAATTTGGAGGGGAATATGTTTATATTTATTATAAATTATAATTAAATGTGAAATGCGTATTATCAAATCATTACGCAATGTAAACATGCATACAAGATGAATAAATTATATATTGACAAGAAAATTTATAAAGTTATTAAATAATTGGAATAATGTTTTTAGCAGTATACATATATTGTACAATACATTGAGAAAAGATACTCTAAATTTAAATAAATATTTATTTTAAATACTATATCTATTATATAACTAAACATTTACTTACAATAAATAAATATTTACTTATAATAATAAAAAGAAATTATTATTAAATAAAATTAATGTTTTTTGTACTAAATAAATATATCTTTACATTCAATAAATATTTATTGTTTATGATATTTTTTTCTCAGTGTATATACCGCTAAAGCTAACACATTATATCTGTGTAATGTATAATAATTATGCGTATAACTGATCGCACGAGCTTATCGTATATGTTATACAGTAAAAACTGATAGGGATTTATTATTTCAATGTCACATTGTGTAAAGAATTTACTTAGTCAATAGATTAATCGACAGCAATCGGCGGTGCATGAGAGATTTCTTCTGATCGATTTTTATTTTCTGAGAAATATTTGTAATACTTATATATATTTATAAACAGCAATCTGTGCCAAGGTTTGATCTCGCTGTGTTATCGATCATGCTTCCTATTTGAAATTTGTTGGTTGAATAAAGTTTCGAACGATTAATAGCAGCTTTACTATTAGGTCGAGATTTAAATTAGCTTCTTAGTTAATTAGATTCTTAATTAGCTCGAGATTTCTTTCCTGATGTGATTGCTTATAATTTAGGCAAAGTATTCAATTATAAAAACTTCCTCGCCTAAAATTGCTTTTTTATAGCTCCATAAATAATTTTAAACTTCGTAAATAATTCTAAAAATGATTTTAAAGAAGTCGTATAGTAGGAGTAAATCTTGAAAAAAATAATTTATGTAAAATTAAAATGTCCGGACAATTTAATATCTTTTACTATTAAAACTTTTGTAGGATTAAGACAGAAAAGATTTTGTTATCTTTGAAAGCTCTTACCAGTGTCCATGCCGGATTGCTGCGCCCAATCGGCTACTGTGGTCAGTTTGCTTAATTCGTTTAGTTGTTCGTCGCACTTACTAACTTGAGCTCTGGCATCCAATCCAACCATCCTGTATTTAGTTTTTACACCAGAAAATATAGCAGTAGCCGTCCCCGCGGAATCTGGTACTTGCTTGTCTACATTGTAAGTCTATAAATGAAAATTGTGATAATTGTGAAATATTTGCATAATTATTTAATATTGGATTGGAGAAAAAGTCCTTTTACATATATAATGATCCTCCCCTAGCCCTTTCTTAAGTTTTGTTCATTTTTAACGAAGATATAAAATAAAGATTCGTTTATATATATAATATGTAAAAAGACTTTTTCCCTAACCCAATATGTGATATAATTTTGATAACTGATAATGAGATTTGATCTAAGGACATAATCTTTCGAATATACATTATCGGCAATTTTAATTAAAATTGTCGGAACACGAAGTTTTAAATTATTGATTGCAATGAACATTACATTATCATTTCCGGTGTGATAAATATAAAAGCACAATATAAGTCAATGAATGATAGTATTCAACAGAAAAAGGAGCTTTGCAACTGTTGTAAAATTTTTTACATGATTGATCTTGTTCTTGGTTCCTCACTGAATCTAAATATACAAATCAATCAAATATTAAGGAATTTTACAACAGTTGCAAAGTTGCTTTTTCTACTGAACACAGCTATTATTCGTGTTTGGCGAACGATTAGAAGATCGACGGGGATTAATTGTAATGCAAACATCGTGTTTGTCGTATTTTCTCGTCGAGAATAGAACGCGGCGTCCTTATCAAAGGTGCGGAATTAAGCGGCTTAACGTGACGGGATTTCCAAATATCGTCGCGCCTCGCGAGACCACCGTTGAGATTGAAGGCAATTTGAATGTCTACCTTGGCGAGGGCGGTGTTGGGGAACTTCTCGAATGCGAGTTGATATTCTTCACCGCTCTGACCATTGAGCTGACCTACATAGATTCGACCGGACGTGATGGTAGATAGGCCCATACCGTCCCCAATAAAGATGATCACATTTTTTGCACGATTTTCATTCTTCTGCTCCGTCAGGATTTTGTGCAGGGTTTCTTGACCAGATTTTAGCCAGAAGGACATATCTGAGAAAAGACCAAAATTTAGCTTTGTTGCTAAAGAATATTATCGTTTGATCATGAGAAGACGGTTTGAACGGAATTAAGATTCAAATGCAAATTAAAAAATATTAAAGAGATGAGGAAAGGAAAGAGACTTGAGACAATAATTAGAAGACTTTAGACTATATCGATTCTTACTTCAAAATTGGTACAATATAACACATTTCTCTGAAAAGGGGAAAAATGATTTTTCAATTTGATAGAAGATTATTGACTATATAATCAAGTATTGTAATCGGTAAAAAGGATATATTTTTAACATAATTAAATATAATTTTTATTTTGTAATTCTTGAGAAACTATTCTTTTTGAGTTATGATGACTTTGACAATTTTTATAAAGTTAAGACTCCCGAGTACTCACCTCAGTTATATTAAATCATGATGTAATAAACGAGAAATGTATCATAATCGATATTAATTTTCTTGCATGCTATTTGTAAATAAAGAGAATTTGGATGAAAGAAAATGTTGAGATCGTTTTAAAACATTTGTAAAAATGAACCGAAATTATCCTTATTTCTCCTGACAATCAGTAAATATTCAAAAAAGATTTGTGAAGTGAAAATAGGCTATACATGCGCAGTGAGTAAACAGTAAACATATTACGCAACTATATTTACTAATTATTAGGAAAAGTAAACATTTAGACCCATTTTTACAAGTGTTTTAAAACGATTTCAACATTTTGTTTTGTTCAAATTCTCTTTATTTACAAATGGCATGCAAAAAAATCAACGTATCATTTCTTATTTATAATGTTGTGGTTCAATATGGCTGAGGTGACTATTCAGGGGTGTTAAGTTATATAGTTTACTTTTTAATGATTTATTTATAAGGTAATGTGTTTATCTAACTTATTCATGGTAATAACTTCAAAATCATGTTTTGCAAATTGTATCACTTTTAAAGTAAGAAAATAATGTTATAAGTTCCTATATGGAAAGAACGATTTGCTGAAATGTTAAAAAATTTAACTAAATACAGATATGAAAATAATTTTGTTGAAACATAAAGTAATTATGTAAAATGCTAATGTTGATGACAATGCTGAAAAAAATTTAATATTTTACAATTTGAATGCCCTACATAGTTATATTTGATATTCCAAAGAAAATTATTTTCAGGTCTAGTCAAATTTTTAGATATTTTAGCAAAATCATCTTTTTCGGGTAGTGATTTATTATCTGAAGTTTTATTTACGATTACACAATATATGTATGTAAAAAAAATAAAGTAAAATTTGATTAAAATTGATGATATTAAGCAACATAATTAAGTTTTAGATATTTATATCATGTGCTTATTGATTTCCTGAAGCATTAAAGAATAAGATTTAGAAATCAAGATAGTTAATATCGTTATCAATGAACAATTTTGTATTGCCACAGTTATTTTGTGATATATCGACATTGATATATAACTTGCTCTTATAACAGCTTGTTATGTAACAAAGCAACATCCATAAATAAAAATTTCAGACATTCAGTATCGATAATGATCGAGTGAATTTTGTAGGACGGTTATCTTATCAACTTCCCGTGATAAGACAAAATTTATATAAATGTGATTTGAATGAAAAGCAATCTACTTTTTTGTACAGATCTCTCAATGAATGATGCGTATGCTATTTTTGAAACTTAATCTTTATATATATTTATTATATATATTTTGAACTTGTAATGTATTTATGATTATTAACATCAAACTATGAAAAATTTGGAGAATGTAAAATTTTTAATTCATGTACTATTTATTTAAGAACTTTGGGACCTAATTCGAACATACGTCAATTATTTTATAATATAACAGTTTATAACAAACCTTCATAATCCGTTGATCCTTTACGTAGTGCTTCGGAATGTTGAAGAAATGCTGCGATGCAAAATAATAGTGTGTAGCACTTCATTGTGAATGTTTATTGTCTGCAATATGTGAAATAAAAAATCAACATTATTATTTAGAAAATTATTTATTTTTTGTATCTCAGTGATGAATAAAATTATATTTATTATTTTATTATAAAAGTTACAAAATTCTCGTTAAAAGTTAAAAATGTAGGTTCAATGTTTATGTTATATTATTTTAACGGTATATATTTATTTGTTGCTTTAGTAATTTTGTTATTCAACGATGCACATTTCCTATTCTTCGCTTACTGTTATTCAAGACCTTTTATCTTGAATTATACGTAGCCGAATTTTGCAATGCAACATAAATGACAAAAATAAAGTGTATATCCATTTGGAGTTTGTTATATTTCGAAAAACCTTGGAATTTCCATTATACTGTACTTCAAAGTATTAAAAAATTTTTGCAAAGACTTTTTACTTATTGCATGCAATGGTCATTAAACGCTAAAGCTATATTTTCAGTGATCAGCAATAATTATCACCATTATTTATTGTACTTTTTAGTTTTTACGCAATTCTTTTTGTTTTCCTTCTCTTACGCGAACTATATTAATAATTCACATTAATAATCACTAATAAAATCACTAAACTGTTCAAGAAGCTAATTTGAATATGTACATGAACTATGCACACAGAACAATTCTTAGAAATAAAAACAATATCACTGACATTTTTTTCATACGCACATGTTTCTGACTACTAAATTAGATAAGTGTAAAAAGAAACTTTGTTTTGTTTTTTGTGTCATTTTAAATCTACTTTAGACCATTTGTGATTTGCGTCAAATTTTAAAATAGAATTTTGTTTATTATTTCGTATGCTGTATTTATATATTGATGTAAGGTATGTTTTAATATATAGGATTTCTACCAGAATTTGCGAATCAAGATATCACAGCACAAAAAAATTATAAATATATGCTATTTTATCATTTCGAAGCAGTAGTTTTTGTATCAAAAAAGTGATCTGTGAGTAGGCGAAGTGCGCGATCAACACTATAGTATAGCATTACTAACGTGTAACTCACGAACACATACAGATGACGATTTAACCGTAATCTATAATTGGTCAATTTTATATTTTTATCTTAAAAACTAGTATTATTGGGAACGATAAATGTCAAATACCTTTACACATACATACACACACATGTTTTTTACTTTCAGAATTTTCTTGCTGTGGTAATTTGATTCGCGAATTTTGTAATATTCTATATATAGACATTTTGACTCTTTTAATATTTTGTATTATATATAAATAGTAGATTATAAATTTTGGTATGAATTATAAATTGTCTAAAATAAAGTTTTCTTTTTTGTTTGATAAAATATGAACTACATTATTGATTATACATTAAGTGTTTAATGAAAAAAATAATTTCCTTAAAATATCTGTAAAAATTTAGAAAAATATAAATTTAAAAATAATTTTGTTTTACTTACATCAAAATAATTATGTACATTAAAAGAAAAGATTGACTGCTGCAGCAAATTAGATGATAAAATATGACATATCATTTTTAATTGGCTGCAGCACTCAATCTTTTCTTTCAATATAGGAAATTGAAACATCAAACTGTAATGTAAATCACAAATCTTCTAAAATGGATTTAAAATTATACAGGAAATAGAAGAAGACATAATTAGTAGACCGAAACACATACGCCTGAAAATAATTCCAGTTATATGAGAAAATAGTGTTAATATTGATTATTTTTTAATTCCTGAGAATTAGTTTCGTATGTGCATATTCATGTATATTTAAGATACGCAAAGCTGCAAAATGTTTTGACGTTCTAGTAACCAGCTTGAGCGTTCTGTACATATAATTATTTTAGTTCAACAAAATTATTTTCAGATTTGAATTTAGATAAACTTTTAAATACTTTAACAAAACCATTTTTTCTGTGTAGTTATATTTGATTTGATGTACAATACATCAGATATGTCCTTGCTGAATCGGAACATAAGTCTTTAAGATGTCTAGAATGTTCTTTAGATATTATATCATAAGACGTCTTATGTGAAAAAAGACATTGGATTTTTAAACTTTTTGATGTAGGTTTTTTTTAGAACCGAAGAAGAATTAACGTACATTATCATTTCTTAAAAGAAAAATCAGAATTTAGAGCGATTAGATTTGTTGCTTTTGATTGCAAGCAAAATTTGTAACTTGCATATTTCGAGAGCAACAAAATTCAGACGACATTTTAGTACAAATTTTAAACGAGTAACAAATCTTTTACTGATGCTACCCTTGTTCTGCTATCACGCTGAGGTTTTTCGTTGTTAGTTATATTTATTTTACAAGCAACAAATTCGTAACTTGCATACTTCGATAGTAACAAATAAGCAACAAATTCCTACATTATTTTTACGTCGATCGGTTTTATTTTATGTATATTGTGTCGCTAACTTAATCTTCCTTTAGCGGAACATCATTTAAAAAAAAAAACTAATAGAGCAACAAATTTTTTCTTTGGAAACTTGTTAGCAACAAATGAGCAACAAATAAAAATGTTAATTAAAATCGATTCTGCTCACTTTGTTCCGCTAACTTATAAAAGTCGTCGTTCAAAAAGCCGAAGTCTTCTGTAGAAAACCGGACAAGTGACGACAACATTGAGTTATGTTCCAATCTTGGACATGTACTGTCTGGGAGTTATTCAGTCTTGTCGTGTGTAACTATGGCGCTAAGGACATATGTTTCCTGATATGTGAAGGATGTGAAGTATACATGTAAAGGGATCCCTTCAAATAAGAGTAGAGTAGACAAAATGCATAAACATAGCATTTTGAAAACCTTACAACAGTTAAAATGTAATATCTATGGAAAAAAACCTTTAGATATAAAATTTATTTGACTACAATATTTTTTATTTTTATGTTGTATTAACATTGTAAACTAGAAATTTATTTTATAAAAAAATCTTATTATCGCTCGACCGTTTTTTCTTTATACTTTGCATTGCAAAAAACGAGCGAAATCTAATTATTAATGTATTTACTGTAACATTGAGAATGACCCGATCGGCGTTGAAACGTTTATGTAATTATTTTTATGTTTTTAAATTAAACCTTCTTTATTACATAACTGGCTCTTAGCCTTTCAATTGTTCTATTTTGTTTTATTCTACAGAGCCATATTATTATTTACTAGTCTTCGCTTATATGTATTAAAAAAAATGAATTTTTTTTTAATTAATAAATTAACTTTTTTTTTATTTACATATATACTTGTTTTAATAATAATTAGATTTATTAAAAATTCTGTTAAAAATTATTGAAATAGTAAGATATAAATTTTTACATCTTAAAAAGTATTATAAAATTTTGATTGACAGTAATGCGGACACACTGTCAGTAATATGATATTTTCACCCTACTGACACTAACAGTTGGTGTAGATCGTGGTTCACCCGATGGTAATCAGCTGTTCCTAATTTGACACGCCATTAGCTTTGCATTAAACGGCCATCATACATGACAAAGGGGAACTGTACAGAAATCAGCTACTAAGCTAATAAAATTAATATAATATCAAATGTATCCTAATTATATCGAGAGACTTAGCTTGATTGGCTTTGCGATTCTTCTTGTAAGATTTTTCCTACGTTTACAAATGTATTCGTGTACTGTTACATGCGAGATGCGATGTAATATTGTATTTTGAAAAAAAATTTACAAGGTATTTTTTTTACTAAGTCTTTAGAGCAACTTAAGTGGTTGTGATGCGATGGATGGTGTGTTCGCTACAAGAGACAACTGAAACTAATAGTTTCAGATTGAGAGCACTCTTCGTTCAAATGTAAGAGATAGAATTTCGTTATACAGTGATAATAACGTGGTACATTCTGAAAATATTATTGATCGGTTCAATTTCTTTGAAAGAAAAAAGGTGAGGGTTGATATATATGTATGTATAATGCAATGTTCTTTTTCAATAATACGACTGATTGAGGATCGTAAATTTAGGAAAAAAATTATAGATTAAAAAAGAATTAATAAGTCTTGGTCATTGAGTATATTGAGAAAAATGTCTGATTGAAAATGGACAAATTTAAAGATTCTGATTCATACGAATTATTTAAGCACTAAAGATACAGCTTGACTGTTTAAGCTTAAAGTATCAAGGTATACCTATATGGAGTATTAATTTAGGTATTGTGTGTTTGTTGAGAAAACATATTTATAAAATATTTAAGGCTAATTCTACAATGTGCTTTTTGTTTCCTGTTTCTGGCTGTTTGTCTCTGTTTGTCTCTTGCCTTTTTGATCATGAAGACAAGAGACAAACATCAAGAAACAGGAAACAAAAACACATTGTAGAATTAGCCTAAGAATGTAGGAACGAATGAGAGACATGTATAACTCCGTTTGTATTCCTTTATATTTTCTCGAACCGAAATAACTATTGTGTAACTCCCTAGTTCCTTAGCAAAATGTTTTTGTTATTACGTTGTTCGGTTACGACACGATGTACTTGAGTATAATTACAACTGACGGTGATCATTCGTTGTACGGTTACCTTTATCTTATACCTGACATCTCGAAAAACTCAAGATATAATTTGTTTGCTAACGAGTTGAAAATGAGAGACGATATTTTGTATGTGCATATGTATGTGCGTGTATATGCTGTATTTTTTTTCATTTATTCGAGTATTAATTATTAACCTTATAATAATAAAATCAATTAAGACTTCTTATAATTCAAAAACAAATTGGAGAGAATAAAGGGCAATAAGAGTTAAATTAATTATTAATATATGTACATGGAAAGAACGAGTTTGCTTAAGTATGTATTTAAAAATTTAAGCTAGATATATAGATATAAAAATTTTGTTGGACTATTAAAATAAATATTATGTAGCTCTATCTGGTGATTAAGCTGGAAACACAATGCGAGGGAATAGCGATAGCAATAAGTTTCAACTTATCAGAAATCGAATACACCGGAATACACATTTTTGATAGGTTGAAACTTATCGCTATCGCTATTCTCTCGCATTGTGTCATGGGCTTTAGAATGTCAAAACTTTTTGTAGCATTATCATACTTGAGCGTTCTACATAATTATTTTGATAATCTAAAACATGTGTTTACATACAGATACATATTATTTGAATGCTAATAAAGAAAAATGATTACTCGATTAATTTTCTTCTTATGAAGTAACGGTTATCTTTAACAAATAATATTTTCTTGATAACAGTCTTAAAATACACACTGAAAGTAAAGATTGGCTGCTAGAGTAATTTAAATAGTAAAATATGATAAAGCATTTTTAATTGATTGCAGCATTTAATTTTTGGTTACAGCAACAAATTTTTTACTGCGTTGGCCATCCGGGGAGTGACTGCTATAACAAAAAATTGGCTGATGCAGCCAATTAAAAATGCTATGCCATATTGAGTCAATTTTTTCTTTAGTGCACTTATTGTAAATTTTAGAAAAACTGTAAAGGATATAATATAGATATATGTATATATATTATTACCTTTGATGGTTCTTAATAATCTTGATTAAAGTATTAAACTTTTACTAGGATTTAGAATATATTTCGAATAAATTTAATGTTTATGATGAATTTATGATATAGATTTGTGATTATATGAACTTTCGAAATACTTGAAATAAGTAATTATTACTTACGTAAGTATTTTTCTGTGTCTTCTATGTGATTAAAATAATAGTCTGAATAAAATTACTTTCATAACTATATTAGAGAATTTTTAGATACCTTAGCAAAACCATTTTTTCCATGTGTGTAGTTTAAGATTCTATTATAATTTTATTAATATTCTATTATAGTTATTATAAGTTTATTGAGTTATATGATAAGACATTTACGTATAGTAATATTAAATTATTATTTGACGATACTTCAGATAGTTTTCATTTTCAAGTACACTGAAAGAAAACATTGACTGCTGTAGTAATTTAAATGGTAAAATATGGCATAACATTTTTAATTGGCTGTTGCAATCTATTAAAAATATTATTTTATTGGCTCTTTGCCCTTATTCCTATATTAAAAATAATATATCATATTTAGTCAATATTTTTTTTAGTATATTAATTGCATTAGACGTTTATTTTTTCTTTTATACGATAATATTTTGAAAAAAATAAATTAAACTTCACATTTAAATAGATATAAAGCGCACTAATAATAATCGTTGCTTCACTATTTTCTTCAATTTAGATATACTGGGTGTAATTAGTATTATATTATTATTTATTATTAACTGATAACAGTTGTAGTAATTTGTAAAATTTTCTGCTACTTTTTTTTATTAAGTCTACATATTACAAGATAAAGTTACAATTTTTCAGGACGTCATTTGAACGACGTATGATACGCTTGACGATATTAACGTGTACATACGAACGGGGTCGCTCGCCGACCTAGTTCCTACCACGCTGTCTCTTCAGCATCCAAGCTGATTGTTCGGATCTTCTCACGTGTTTCTCAAACACCCCGAGACGCAGCTTTAATCTCATATGCAGAAAATGGCAAATCGAGTTATCACTTACCTGAAGCCAAGTGTCGTGAAGGAACTTGTAATAGCGCAGCGCGGCGCCACGACAGTGTTAATTCGATAGGACCTGTCGATACGTCAATTCAACGATGTCTCGGCAATGCGCGTCTTGAAGCGTGACATCCTCGGGAATGAAGCGTGCGGCACAGCGAGCGGCGTCCTTTAAATTACGTCGCGTAATCACCTCGCCACTTCTCCAGTCGATCGGCCGCTGATAATACCCGTAACAAAAGTCGCCCGTGTGGCCGTCCGACTTCTTTTCGGATCGCGCGATGCGGCCGGAAAGCGCGAGTTTAAAGCCGATGCGAGGATACCGGAGCGTGCCCGCCAATGAGCCAGCTTTGTCACTTTATATAGCGTTTCAAAGGCCGTGGCGGCATGAGGTGGCGAAGCGTGCAAGGGACACTAGCTATGCGGATTCTGTATGCAGAAAAGGAGAGAAAGAGAGGAGAGATCCCCTCGTACATAGTGTTAATCCGACCGTAATTGACTGGCTCTCTGCCATTTTGTCTTATATATTTGCGTTATAGATCATTCGTGTGTCCAGAAAGCGCGAGGTACCTTATCGCGTGAGCTACCTTTGTCTTGCTGTTACTGCTATCTTTTTTAATTTAGTATTAAAATTATAATCGAGAGTTTTAAAAATCCGTACATGTAAATTTTGTATAAGTAAAGGACTTTATATATATATAT
>NW_017280227.1:275325-348250 GCF_001594065.2 Cyphomyrmex costatus | reverse complement strand
TGGTGGATAAATCAAAAAATGTTTCCTCCGTTTGATTTTTTTCAAAAAAATTACATTTTCATTAAAAATTTTCTAACTTGCCTTAAAATCATATTTCGTGACAAAATTCGGTGACTATCTTACGTGGAATTTCCTAAAGATGTTGAAAAAATATGGTTAATAATTTTAGTATACGTTGGAAGTGAAAGAAAGTGAAAAAAGTCGGAATTTTGCATTTTTCTTAATTTTTATGATAAAAATTTAGTTTATGTAAACTTGAATATATCAACGAAAAAAAATTTTGTTTGACCGCGCCCAATTGGAGGGTCTTCAGGCAGCATTCAAGAAAAGATATGCAAGTAGTCAGATTTTTTAATAACGTACAAAAAATTCGGTGGCTAAAATACTGAAAAAGTTTTTTTTTCCCATACAAATTCAGTACAAAACTTCATGTGCTCGGTGGCACGGGTTAAAAATTTTTATTTTTTTTTTTCCGTTGGGAAACTTTTTTTTTATTTATTTTGAACCACTTTTTGCCCGGAAAATGGAAAAATTCGAAAATCGCCAAATTAACGGACACCCTAATATATATATGTTACAACAACGATACGATTAAAAAAGTTTTTTTCGGGAAATATAAGTTTTAATGTTTTAAATTATCAAAATTTTGTAATATTAATTTGAAATGTAATTTTGGTGTAATTATAGAGAAATGAAAGTATGTTCTTTTAAAGTATGTACTTTTTTCAATTTTTTATTTTGTTTTCGTTTTTCTTTTCTGCGTCGTCTATAATGGGCAGTAGCAGTAGTGGATTAAGGAGTAGGCGTAGAAATTTATCAATCATAGTTAATTATCCTTCTCAAATTCAACTATGATTTGTTTATTTCTACGCCTACTCCTTAATCCACTACTGCTACTGTCCATTGTAGACGACGCATTCTCTAAGCAATTTCAAAATGACAATTTTTGAGTTATGTTGTTATTGTAACAAATGAGCGATATATTTGAATAGTTTTCATTACGAGAATGAATACCGTTAATTCACTTGGTTGCAACCTTAGTGTCTTTTATATTTAATAAAAAAGGTACATTCTTCGTATTACCTTTTCATTTATATGTAATAATAAATTATCATTGAGGTAAATCAAAACAAAAACGAACTGATACAAATATCTTTATATCCATGCATCAATTATTTTTTATATATTTGGTATATATTACAACAATATTTCTAATAAAAATTTGTAATTTATAAATACGCGTAATTTCTGAGTATTTTTCTTAAAGAATGTTGCTTGATCATACATTATACGTAATGCTGATCATTAAATAACACGTGATACAAAATGCATAATATTCACGTAATACTGTTATCGCATATTAATGCAAAATGCTGATACTTATCTATTGATTTGTTGTATCTATTAAGTACTATCTTTTTGATCGTATCTATAACGAAATATCGTATTACAATTATCTCTATTTGATTATTTCGGATTTTCCTTCAACATTTAAATTTTTTCCTTACCTGTATGTACTATTGATATAAAATTAAATAAAAGTATGTTAAGAAAGGCTACGAGCCAGAAACAATCGATTGTTTCTGATTTGTAGCCCTTCTTGACATACTTTTATTTAATTTTGTATTATGTGTAAGCTACTCTATATCATATATTTTAATATATGCATGCGAGATGAAGCGTTACTATTAACATACTTATTAGAACTGACTTTTTATTGAAGTGTCTACGATATTTCATTCGTAGTGAAAAGATTTGCACATTGCAAGAAATTTTTTCAATTTTTATCTTATTTTTCTATTAGCAGGTCTTATCTTTTATTGTGATATATATTAGGGTATATATAGTATATATATATATATATATATATATATAATGTTCATTTTATTATTTCTTGATGTCAAAACTTGATAAGATAAGCTCTCTCTTTTACGTCAAATTATTTATTAATTTTTTTAATCTGATATAAAAACAGTGGTAACATGGTTTTATCGTTTATTGAAGCGAGATGTAAAATATCAATGCTACAAATGATATGATGATGAGTGCAAAGAATGGTAATGGTATTTTCCATTTTTTTATTTCAGAAACATTGGCATGGACAATGCAGTTTTTTATCAAGGACAATGCGACTAATTATTCATGGTCACACTTGTGTCACTTTTGGTAAATATAAACACACTTCTGTACTTTTTTATAATGCAATATATCAACGATGAAGTTAAGATGCAAAACATGTTTACTTATATAATATTCATTTATGAAATAAAAGTTAAATAAGAATGTTAAATAATCTTATCTACCGGAACCTGTATTGCTCTACAATTACTAATGAATTCGCTCTTCTCTCAAAAATTTGATTCTTCATCATCTCTCCCGCATCTATTATTTATGTGAAATTAAAGAAGTTTCTTCGTGCGTCTTTGTCTTGCTCGCACTTTGCATAAAAATTACTGTTGCATCTACAAATTTATTGTGCGGTAATTGCTCGGCACAGAGTAACTAACGTAAAATTACATTAAAACCAATGACTAAAGAAAGAAAAATGTTATTCGTACGTGATTCATTTTCACGAGTTAATCGTAATTAGACAGCAGATGTGTTTCTTGATTTAAGATAGTTGTACTGATGGTTGTATATTATTATCGAAGAATTGATCGTCGAAGATTTTTTTCCTAACCATTGCACATTTAAAATTTTAAATACTAAATGTATATTTCTCGTAAATTATAATTTTAAAACTGAAGATGTTACAAAATCTTTGTAAAAGGAAACATAAGAAATAGGAATAAATTGAAAAGTGTAAAATTTTATCTAAAATGCTTGGAAATATGGCAGAAAATAACTTCGATTGGAATATTTGTGCGAGCCGAGCGTCAACATTGCCGGCAAATCGTAGATACGTTGATTGACGCACGTTTTCTACAAATTGTGCAATAATCGGTGGATTTACGAAACGAGAGACAAAGCCTCGCGTAAACAGAGGTGGTTGGCGTCTCACGAGATCGGGTAGCATCAGATATCATATTTACAGTATTTAAAGTACAACGTAGAAATGTAAAATTTCATCCAATCGCAACTTCATTATCAACCTCTAAATTCTAGAGGTGTGTATCAAGGCTCGTGTACCGTGATTGGTCGTAGTTATCGACACGTGCGACAGGTGAAACGCTTGTCTACGAACTGTGCGTGTTCCTCGAGCGTGAAACGTGCGAACAGTGCACGTGATAACGAGGTGAAGCACGTTTCTGAGATAATGCTACCGTGATCGGTGACTGATTATCACGGTTACGATTGATATCACGATTTCTACTCATTATTGCAGTAAAGCGATAAGTAAATAACGTATTGCGCATTTATTAATCTATTTGCTAAGAGATACTGTATTTGTTGGACTTAAAAAATATTAGAGCGCAAAGTTTGTCAAATGATTGCATGACTTTTGGGATCATAAAACATCTGACTGATGTCGCAAAAGCTAATTTTTCAGTTTAGAAATTATTTCATAAATCAATATAACTACTATTATAGTATAATAGATGAGACCGTAACTTCGATACGAAAATCAAGTTGGTATTGTGATTTGTTTATGTATTTATAATGAAAGAAATTTAATAAACATTAGCAGTATTAAAAGTAAATATTATTAGCGCAAGTATCCTGCTCAGTCGGCTCCTTAGCCTTATGAATTATTATATAATAAAAGAAATAATGGAAAAGAGTTATTGAAATAACCTTTTTATAACATTTTTCTTAATTTTCATTAAAATCAAACAAGTATCACAATAAGAAAGGGAAAAAAAATCTGATTTAAAAAAGGACAAATAAATTAATTTTCAAGCGTTTCATAATTTCGTATCAATGTTTTTCTTATCTTGAAAAAGTAAATCCAAGTATTATTAGTTAAAAAATTTATGTTACTGTATGATATGTTATTTTAAATAATAACAGCAGTTTTTTTCCAATAAATGAGAATGGATTAAAATGGATTGAAATTTTATTCTATTTGAATATATAAAGAAAAAGGCAAATATTATTTATGATAATAATAAATAGTGATATGAGTGATACATTATCGTATTGTTCCATTTGTCATTCTCATAATTCAAATTGTCTTGGCTATGTTCAGATTTCTACCCCAATGCCACCCAGGTATCACTCTATCTTTGTTGTTTACTAAACGTTAAACAAGGATGACATGATAAGAGCACCTGGATAGGAATCTAAACACGTCTTTTATATATTATACAATGAACTTGAAACGCACATATTTTCTATTTCATTATTGTTATTATTATTAACAAATCGAAAACAAAATATTCTTATTATTATATAAGCATGTGAAAAAATGATGAAATGAAATAGAAATTTATGATTACTAAAAGAAAACAATTAATTTTTTTATTAGTGTTGTGTAAATTCCAATACTATGTTTTTATCGCTAGCTTTAGTGCTGACTATAAATAACCACAAATGAGAAATATTGTATTAATTTTATCTTCAGAATAATTAAGACACTTAAAGATTACAATTATGACTATTTGTGTGATATTAAAAAAATGCTATTTGAATTCTTAAGTGTTGTGTCTTAAGAAAGAATTATTTTTACATAACAAATTCATGTTATACTAAGGCTTAAAAATTACTATTTTATCCGTATTTGATAACAAAATTTGAATAACGGTAGACGATAAGAGAATACCTACTTATAACCAAGAAGAAAATTTATCGCAATAGCCGATAACGAAGAAATCTATAGTTGATGCAAGTTGGATAAAAATAGTTTTACAAGGGAAAAAGTTAAAAAGAATTTTTAATTGTAAGACACATGATTCAATTTTAAATGATATGGATTATATTTTTTATTATTATACAAATCGAACTATATTAAGAAACAATAGGTAAATATAGATATACATAAAGGCAATTAGATCTGTTAGAAAAGACATTATCACAAATATATTTACATAATTCTGTATAATAAATGTGACGTTTATAAATAGAAACATCTACATATATTGTTCCCTTACTTCAAAAATGATGCAATTAAAAAACGTGATTTTCAAGTTATTATTCTATCTACTAAAACACAATTCAATAAACGTGATTTTTGAATTATTATTCTATCAAAAGTGACTTAATTTTACGTCATAAAAAATTGTCAACTCGAAAAGGATGGTTTAAAAAAGAATTATAACTTAGAAAAATGTTTTTACACAGAAGGAACAGTTTTGTTGAAGCATCTTAAAATTTAGCTAAATATATAGGATCTAAAAATAAAAGCTGCATATACATCTAAAAAAATTGAACTATTAAAATAATTATATAAAACGTTCAATAATTGATTACGAGAATGTGAAAACTTTGTAGCATTGTTTATCATGCTCAAGTTTTCTTTTATATAATTATTTTGATGCTTAAGAGTCCCCCTCCTTATACATAATCAAAAAAACAAAATTATTTTTAAATTTGTATCTACTCCTAAATTTTTAAATATTTTAGCATAAAGCATAACTGTTCTTTCTATGTAAGAGTTATGAAAGGAAAAACACCGAAAGTAACATTTGATTATACATATTAAGAATACATTCTTTTTATCGATAATATTTATTTAGCCAATAATTTTCTGTCAAATTGACGAATAGTTTTCTCTTTATTTAAAAAACGTATTTTTTTAAAGTTGTGTTAAATTTTTGAAGTAAGAAAGCGCCATATAGTTTCAGATTCTCTATCGAATCTTTATCTAATGGATAGTCATTCCGTAGAATATGCATTATCTGATTTCGCTTTTATTGACTTCGTTTATTTGAATGTTTCGTGTCAAGTAGAGTGGATTCGCCTTGAATGCGGTCGTTATGCAACAGCGTCTTCTCGATATATGTATGCTTGGACCGGCAAACTATACGTCCACCGTAATAACGGCTACGAGCGCGGGAGGCGAAGTCGTACGCTGAGAAATGCACGGGGGGATCGTTGTCCGTTTACGAGATGGACTGCATAACAGCCGGGTGTGATGCGCTACTCGGCTGCGGCATTATGCAGGAATCTCGGTGACGCGAAGCTGGGATGCGAGATATCCACGATCGTGGCTAGAGATGCGAGATGCAGGACGTCCGCGATGAGATCTCGTTATCAAATGCTTTCCGACGGTGGCGGTGATGCGATCCTCGAGAGCCGCTAACGCATGACAAGATTTTTTTGCGTACAGCCGAGAACGAATTGTTCCGGATTTCTATCGGGAAAAACGTTTTATATATTTATCCGCTGAATCCATGAAATTATTCGGTGTTTCTGTTCGATAAAATGTACACTAACAATAAGTGTATCATATTAAACGTAATCGCATTTGCACGAATTTTTCCAATGTAATCCTATTTTTATTTTAGTTTTAAATATCGATATAGGTAGATTAATTGAACAAATTTGAATGAAATTTTATATTATGAGATTTATGCTGTAAATTTGTAGAATTTCGAATGATAGTAAACAGTTGTAAATTTTGTATTGAATTTAATATATATTCCGTAGATTCACATGTTCTAAATGATTCATTCAAATTTTTGTATTGATTTTAAAAAAGATGAATATTTTATAGAATATTAAAATAACACAAATATTATGTAAAAATTAATACAAAAAAGTGTAATGCTGACATAATTTAGAAACAAATTGTAGAAACATATTTCTTTAGTAAATTCAACATTTATGTTAAATTAACGATATGTTGACTTAACATGTACATTGAGAAAAAAAAACTGATTGCATTACCATAATTTAACTATAATTTATAGCTATTTTTTGAGATAACTACATAGTTGTTTTAATTATGCAAATATAGACAATTACGTTATTATTATAATACACATAGTTACACTGATTATTTGAAAATTTTTAATTTTTTTAATATTTTTTAGTTATTATTACTATATAAATAGTAAGTAAATGTTAAAAAATAGTTATATTCGTCATAATTACAATTGTATTTGCTGAATAAAATATTTAATTTATCATTTATTATATATTTTACTATATTGATATTTAAAATTATCATAAATTATGATATAATTTTTTCACATTTAGGAGAACCATATATATAAGGTTATTATTACTACGATAATAATAACTATAAAAAGGAGTTTTTAATCATAATTATTTTAGTATGCAATTATATAGTTACAAATACTAAACACTTCTTTGATCGAGTGAATATTGATTTTTTTTTATTTATTTTATAGAATTTGCGTTTTGTGAGGAAAAACTACATATTTGTTCATTTATTTATAAATTATGTTATTTTAAGAACTTTAATCACTAAGAAATTTAAAATATTTAAATAATATGGTCACATTATATGTTATAATTTATAATACTCCAGTATGTTAAAAGTTGAACATAAAAGTTTTAACAAAGACCTGTTTTAAAAGCATAAAATATTTTTCCCTGCGTGTATTTTTATAATTTAATTTATCATAATAATGAGATATTTAACACAAAAACGGAGGAATGAGGGAAATGTAATTAAACATTAGAATCGCAAGATTTGTAGCTGAAACTTTTAAAAGCGTCAGAAAAGCCGAGTACTTCACAGTAGTAACTTCCACAGTTTTTACTTTATGCAAATACGATCATTACTTGCGAGAGGTAGTACGGAGCGTAAGAGTGCGGAATCTAAAATCGTCGTTCGTGATGTAAAATACGAGAAACGCGTGAAAATAACGTCGCGGTTCGATTTCCATCGAAAAATAGTCGAGTCGTTTCGCACGCGGCGCGACCGTTCGCTTGGAAGTTCGCATTTCGGTGATGTGGAGTTGGTGCTCCATATGTATTTCGCGGTGTTGGTTAGATCTACAACGCGGATCTGCGTAAAACTGCACGCGGCGCCAGGCGACCAAGCGTTAATTGTAAATGCAAACAATTGTTTTTTGCACGAGGTGCGCTCGCCGCGCACCGTCCGTCGCGTCGTGCCGCGAGCGCGTGGATTTTTTTTACCAGAGCGACAACTTAGTTTCGCGCGCTTCGTGCATACGTCATACACATTTACATGCACACGTACATCGCGTCACGAAATGCCAACGCACACATCTGACTACGTAAAAGGCGAAAAACCACGTTACGGAAACTTTCACGTTGAATCTCGCTTTGCGCACGTTTTGAATAAGTGCACATGCCATGGAGATTTCCATCGGTCCATAAAGAAGCTAATGAAGCCGCAGCTGAGTATGTATTTACGCGTGAACTGAAGTTCTTTAAATATTTAAATTAGGAACACGACGCGTTAAATAGAATTTCTGTTTACTGGATAAATTTGGTTTGTGTGGATTAACTGGACATATTTAAATCAGATTATACGCACGATTACAGTGGCTCCGTGATTAAAATTAATCATCAGGAATAAAGTTTCTTTGTGCCTTAAATGTACGTGAGAAATAGAGGAAATTAATGATCGTATAAAAAAATTAATGTTTCTGAAACTCCATTCCTAAATATATATTCCTAAAGTAAGATTAATTTTTTGAAATATACAGTGAAAAATATCGTTTTTGTAATTAGTAGATTACCGCGATGCTACCCCCTGAATAATCTTAGAACGTTATTGAATAATGAAATATTGCTATTGATACGTAATTTTTACATATAGGGAAATAGGCTGTTGTTTTTAATGTATAACATAAGATTTTTGTACATTTCGTAGTTTTTATGATAAAATATTTATAACTTATAGACTTTCATACTAAACACAAATAACTCAGATACGTATATTGATTTAAGAGAAAAGAGAAAATAAAACATTATCAGATTTAATCTTGAAATAATATAGAGTAGATTAATAATTCCTCATAACGTTACTAATAAATTATTACATGATAACACAACATTGCTTAAGATTGAAATTACTTATCACGCACACGCTGTCTATTATATTACTGTCCAGTCTTATATTACTGTCCCTTATTCTCGTAACTCGTTATGTAATCGTTACGTATCCATAACGACAGTTGCGCAGCTTTTTTTATATATAATATTATGTATATAAAATATCTACGTAATACATAACGAGATACAGAATACAAAGGATCTAAACTCATATACATATAATAGGTACACTACATTTTTAAAAGCTTGTCCCTTCTTGTCGTAGCATTTAATATAACAGATTAGGTTATTCTCTTGATGACTGTTGAAGACATAACGAGCGTTCAATGATCTCGTTCACTTACATGTAAAATATACGTACGATATAGCATTTTAGGGTTAAGATAAAGCTATGGATGATTTTCTTTCGTGAACTTCTCGCAACTACGAATCCTTGATAAGGAATATTGTTTCATCAGCGAAGGAAGGGTCCAATGGACGGATACCGAGGGATATATCTTGCGCACGCTGATAAGAAACTTTGGAACTTCTCTCGCTAAAGTCGTCGAAAGATTAGAGTACAACTCGGTTCAAGCCTCTGGCGAGTAGCTTTCATAAATCTTATATCTGAATATTCTTCGTTTAATATCTTTCACAAAATGTCACTTAAGAAGGTAGAACATTATATTATAAGGGTCTATCTAGGATGGTCGGCACACAATTTTTCTCGTGACTGATTCAGGATATAGTATCTGTAAAATTGTTCGAAAATTGTATTCTACACAGAAAGAATGGTTTTGCTGAAGTGTCTAAAATTTTAACTAGATGTAGATCTGAAAATGATTTTGTTCAAATATTAAAAAAACAGGTAGAACTTCAAGCTGATTTATAGAATATACTAACAATTTTTTGCAATATTGCTCATTATGTTTGAATTTCTTATAATTAGGTATTTCGATGATCTAATAAAATTATTTTCAAATCTGTATATTTAGCTAAATTTTCAGACACTGTAGCAAAACTTCTTTCCACATAAATATTGGAGATTAATATGTGAAATTTTGTTCAAATGAAGTTAAAGTTTGTTCGAAGTAAGTCGCAAAGTATAAGAGCTTGTTATTTTTTAACAACTCTAAAACAGTTCTCGGAAGCATACGTGCGAATTTAAGACCCTGTTTTGTTAGGAAGTAGAACGAGGTTACTACTTTCGTGCAAAGTATAACGTGTCTCACGTTACCGACGTCTTATTTGTAATTAATTTACACCCCTTTTATGGCGATCCGACTTCACGCAATTATATCTTAAGCTGGACTAATATCATGGGTCCTGCGGGACCTCCGGGTTTCCCGGTCGTACGTGGAACGACCGCACGCGAGTATGTGCACGCATACACATTGCAAGAGTGAGTTACAGAGGCGTACGTACACAGGCTACGTAATGGGGAATATGCAAACTTGGGACGCGAAGTAAACACGGACCGTAAACTGCCGTGTTAATTTCAAGGCCGGGGCTCGGAAAGCTAGAACCGAGACGCTCGCTGTTTTAATTAACCGCAGACTAGGGCCGTCGCCGTGATATCGTGATTAAGAATTATGACGCACAGTGGAAAGCGGCGTGTTCGCGCTCGCGGTTAACGTTGTTCTTCCTCATCAAATGCTATATGTCTCGGTCTGCGGAATTAGATTGCGACTATATCGATTAAAAGTTACGACGTGTTAGCTCTTTCTTTCGTATCATTCCGTGCGTGCCGTAACGATGATGAAACGCGACTGGCGGTTGTGGAAAATTGTAATTTGAGTAATACCTTTCGTTTACTGTACAGCAGAGTATAGACACGAAAATGTGAAATTAACTTGGTATATCGCGTTATCGTTGTGTGAGTTTGAGATTCCAGAACAGCTTGCCTTCGATGATATTTGCGCGAGATATAATATTTAGTTACGACAAATAGCAGCCAACACAATGCTTGTCTTAGACAAACAAGAAACAAGCATTAAAAATGGATATTTTTAGATAAATATTTTTTTTAAATTGTTGATATATCAACGTAATATCTCTCCCGCATTCGCTTTACGTCTGCTTTCATTTCTCGCAATCTCAGCATTAATGAACTCTCTTCTCTCTTACAGAAATAAATTGTAATTTGCATCCGTTACTCACCGTTGGTCCTGACTTTGCTTTTCTCCTCCGTGATGTTATTTATTATTCGTATATATACTTTGGCCATATTATTTCCCTCTATTTTTAGGAAGTAGTGCGGTTAATATCGAATAATTAGAGACCTAACAATAAATTTAGCTAAAGTGGATTAACTTTTTTATATTGGTTGTCACTTATAATCCATTCGAGACACAGTTTGTATATTTTCGAAAAGTGAAAGAAAGTAAGAGGATAAAGGGTTGAAAGAGATAGATAGCTATTCTCTAAAAGTGAATCAGGGTATTATTATCGAGAAACAGTAAATATTCGCTCAATTCGCTGATGATATCAGTTATAGCACTAAAGTCAATAATAATCCACAGAGTTCATATCTACTATTTTTGATCCGCTTTTCTCAACTCTTATTATAGGATTTCTAAGAATAATATAAATAACGTTTATTTTTATTTTTAAAATAAGCATTTTGTGAAAAATGACACTTTAACTCATATTTTAAAAAAAATTGTTAAGATTGGTTAAATTTTGAATATTTATAATAGCATTGTTTTGAATATAGAGAGCAAAAGTAGATAAGTATATTATATTTTTTGTACACTATACTATTTTATTTCTATTCAAACAGAAAAACCCTGCATAAACATATAAAATGACATTAAAAAAGAAATGGTAATAAAAACAGTAATGAATAAAGCAGCAAAATGTGCTGAAAAATTCTTTACGTTAAATTGTACTTCATATTTTAAAAACTCAAAATTCAACTAATTTTAACATCTCTTTTTATAAATTATTCCTTTTTTTAATTAAAAAAATTAGTATGTTTCACAAAATGTTTATTATAAATACGAATAAATATTTATTAGTGACAACATTCGATTATTAACTGCAACCTAAAAAAAAAGAGAAATTACACCTTTTTATTTTAAATTAATCCGCTAGAATGTTTCTTATCTTTTGCGTAGATTTTAAATCTGTTTGCCTAATGTAAGAGAAGAGCAAGGTTTTGAGTAAAATATATTTAAAAAATTTATAAAAATTGAACATTTTTGACTGATAATTCATCAGTTGACACAAAATTCACTTTTCTTATATTAAATTGATTTGATATAGTGTTTCTTATAATATTTTATACGCTAATTTAAAATGTTTTCTAAATTTATAAAGAGAGCAAAATTTTTTAGTACATTGCATTAAAAAACTCCTCTCTTTTTCTTTTTCTCTACTTTCTTCTTTTGCATAGGCATAAATAAATAATCCGTGGCTACTAAATTTAATAGAATTTTCTGCTTATCAGGGAGTTTTAAAGAGAAATTAATTATTGTAATTAAGAAAAAGGCCTCATACAACGAGCTTGTCGAATAAATATTAACCTCATTTTCAGAATTAGCATAAAAAATATTTAAGAATTAATCAAAATTATTTAACAAGATCATTATTGATTAGTGTTATTGAATAAGTCTGTTTAAATAAAATGGTGAACAGCGTTGTTTTTCTTTTTTTGAGATACTTGTATTTCCATGCTCTTCCGTGACTGACAACGATTGCAAAAGCGAGCAACGCTCAGTATCTAACAGACTTATTAATGGCGAATCTCGCGTTTTATTCGGTGGTTTGTACATACTCGTAAATCCGATCTGGACGTAAAATCGAACATCGCATTCGAACCGGACCTATGCTGCTGCCACATAAATGCATGCAACCTATGATATATCAAATTGTTCCCTGGAATATCTCGGCTTAATTATACTGCCTTCGCGCACCGTGACAGCTAGTTCCATGAACTCCGATAAAGCTCATAAAAGAGATTTTTACATAGCACCGAATGTACTCTGATAGAAATATATGAACTATTTTTTCATCTAGTTACTATCTAATATTTCTGTATTTTCATTAGTTGTAACAATACTGCACAAGAAATAGATAAAAAATTGATAGAGTTTTATTTAATAATTGAAGCAGTTTTCTTGGTAAAATATATGTAGCTTAACATGTTTGCACAACTTAGACATGTATTAATTATTTCGAGAGATAATGATGTCAAAAAATAAAGTTACTCGTACAATCTTATCTTCCACACACAGCTTTAATGTAACTTAAACTTTGTCTTTACTTTGCGATTTAAAAAGGCTTGGTCTTATCTATCGAATAAGATGGCGGAAAACTGTAATAGTCGAAGAAGAACGGAAACTAAGAATTGACATAGATAGCGCAATGGTAAGTTAGAACGAAAGTGACTCGGAAATATCACCATATTCAAAATAGAATAATAAAAACATGTGAATAGATGTATATATGGAAAGATAGTGTATAATAAAAGGAACAAAAAGAAAGTTAAAGAAAAGTTAAATGAATAGAAAATTTACGGAGTTCTCTCTCTACAAGACATCTACCTAGTTACTATCTGGTATATTAATAGATATTAATTATATATAGATATTGATAAAATACCATATTCTATTTATTGTTCTGTTTTTATTCATTAAGTAGATACAGATTTTATGTATCTTTTGTGTACAGTAACTGCAGACAAAGAGTTACATCTAGATTAAGATCCTAGTAGTTTTACTTCTTATTGTCAGTTTCTAAACACTAGACAGAGTAAATGTAACTGTCTAGTATAGTTCTGTTTAAAATATGCATGAAATTTCTATCTCGCGATGTGTTTTACAGTAATTTGTAGCTGCCTATAAGAAAGGAAAATAGTATATCTATAGAATATAATTAGAGATTTTAATTAGGGATGAAAATGAAATAAATTTAAAAATCAATTTTTTTTTTATTATTAGTTAATTTTCGCTTAGTGTATGAAAGTCATTAAAAATTAATTCTGTTGGACAATAAAAAGTAATGTAAAGCGAATGTAACACACATTAAATACATGTCGCACATCTATAATTTTTATGTTTTTTCATAGAGAGTTACATACATCAAGGTTTTAAATTTTATTTTACATTTTATAGTTTTCTATCTTTCTATCTTTCCTATTACCTAACATAATCTGCATACGTTAACGCTCTTTTTATACACGTTTTCCGCCGATATTTTTGCCCGTTCTGTCAAAAAATTGTAGCGAAACGAACTTAGAGTATGAACTAACCGCGTTTTTCACGGAGTATGCTAAAGTTGTTAGATTCCAAATTGACAAAGCTCGCGGACCGATTCGATTATACTGAGTAATCCAGTTAGTAGTGCCATTTAAAATTTTATCTTTCTCCCGACCGAGTTGGCTGGTTGGCGATAATCGATATTAAAAAACGACTGGAAAAAAAAAGCTGGAATTAACGTCGCGGGAATAATCGATCATTTTACGAAAGGACGAACGCGGCTATAATAATTATCGTTATTATTAATGGATCGGAATAACTCGAAGCGCGCGCGCGATGTTGAATCGCGGAACAGTCGGTTATTATCGGCTGAATATCGGCAAAGAACGTTCTTCTTTCGCATTTGCATTCCTCGATTTTTTTTCTCAGCAAAGGCTATACTCTACTACTAAAAAACGACTTACTAAAAAGATTTTATGAATTTATATAGACTAGAAAATTATAAAAGATGTATTTACGATAGATCGAATAATTTTTTAGTGCAATATTCTAAAATGAATATCAAAGATTGCTATTTCTCTCTATCGGAACTTTTCTTGAAGAATTTCTACTGGGAGGAAGAAAAAGAATCAAAAAGAATACGGAATCTTCTACTTTAATCTAATAACTTTCATATCTCTATATATGTTGTTGCACGGTGGACATAAAATGTTCCACCGAGGTCTGTATTAGTATTTTGAGAATCACCACGGGAAGAGAATGGATGAGTTGAAATATTGATCTTGCTCCGATGGCCCGGACAGAAAATCGCGAAACACCGCCGTACGGCCGGAAGAGTACGATCTGTTATTCTGTCGCGGAAGCATGAGGATCGAGACATAAAGGTCTCTGGCCGTAATTCCGGAAGGACCGCGATGTGGCCGCCGAGGGTGGAAGAACGGAAGGTTAAGAGCGGAAGGAGGAGTAATCGAGGTTGATGTAGCGGCGAGGAAGGTCCTTCAAGCTCTCGGTCCACGCGCGACCTGTATCCTGTAACTTTTGCTTCGTACGGGGTTCAAAGGTCACGTAGTGGCTACTTCAAGTATCTTGAAAGCCGGTTACGTGAAACAGAGAGAAGAGCAAGAGAGAGAAAGCGAGAGATAAAATCCACCGTCCTGTAAAAAAATAAACTTTTGATCGTGACACTCTTCTGCAGTAGGAAAACGTTAGTCAGCAGCGCTCG
This sequence comes from Cyphomyrmex costatus, assembly GCF_001594065.2. NCBI lineage: Eukaryota > Metazoa > Arthropoda > Insecta > Hymenoptera > Formicidae > Cyphomyrmex > Cyphomyrmex costatus. Next base: position 332,974 of record NW_017280227.1, on the reverse strand, counting down.
CGAAGGGGAACCACTTATATCTTTTAAGTAGAAGGGCCATAATAAATGTCGCGCAAACTCTTGGCGACCTGCAGCGATACATGCCCTTCTTCTGTTCATGCTAACATTTATTAAGTGCAACGAAGCGAAATCGCTTTGTTCATTACACACAAGCTACACCGAACTTGGCGACTTGTTTTCAGTTAAGAATGTATTACATGTATTTTTAACAGAATGAAAAAAATTGCAAATTTTTCTAAATTAAAAAAATTGCAAATTTTTCTAAATTAAAAAAATCAAATCAGATTAATGATTTTTCTATTAAATATACGTTTACACAAAAAACTAAGTTTTAATAAATATTATTGTTTGAATAGTTTTAATTTAGTTTTTTGTGTAAACACATATTTATTCAATCGAAAAACTATTAATTTGATTTAACTATCATTTTTAAGATAAATTTATTTACTGTAAGTAAATGTTTACTTACAATTAGTACTATTCAAAGAAATATTTATTAAGAGTTAGTAAATTTTGTTTCAACGTACTGTTTGTATACAACGTATGAAAGTAATACAAAAAGTTTGGCGATAAATTGAATTAAAAATTACTTCAATTAAATGTAGATACATCTTTAAAACATAATTCAGGTATAAAATGAGGAAATTTTTATTTAAATTATAAAATCGTATTGTTTAGATAATTTTTGCCGGTAAATATTAAATACTAATATGCTCTTCGCAAGGCAGCATTCGAATATTATTTTAAGAGAGTGATTACGCGCCACAAGTAAATACATGAATTATAAATAGAGTGCTCGCGTATGTGTTATTTTTCGTGTAGGGCAATAAATTAGTGAGCAAGATTTATGTCGTGTACGTGAATAAATTTGTATAGTAATATAATTTTTGCGTTGAATACGTAGTCAATCAAAGTACTGCGAAATGTATCGAAGGTTTCAGAAGTTAACGCCGAAATCGTAGATTAGAGGAAATTTATCAGAAGATATGCGAGCGTACCATGCCATCGGATACTATTTCAAGTATCGTTTTCTTTCTCCACGATTCCGACAGCAACTTCGCGTGTGCTTAAAGTTCTCGTCCCTCCGTCCGGAACAGACGACCTTCTCAAGTAAGAGAACGAGGAAAGAGGTGGGTTAAGAAGGATACAGATACGAGGACGAGGGCCCGAGACCGCGGGATTACCGGCTCCACAAAATTAATTGTCCATAGAATTAAAGGTCCTGCCGAGACGGGATTACCGTAATTGCCCATCGTTCTCGACAATATGCAAATACTCGCAATTGCTCCTCCTCCTTCTCCTCACCCTTCCCTCGATCTCTATGTAAGCGCTAATTAAGCGCGTGTCTTACAGTCCATCTTCGGCGATGAATAAAGCGGGCGCGGCCGAGTTAGCGGAATTAACGTAGGATCCATTTTCGGGTCCGCATGTCACGTTCAAGATTTGCCATGAATTATCGTCGACAAATCGCGACAAAATTTCGCACCACGACATCGCGATAGCGAGAACGATGCCGCCCCCCGACATTGGTGTGTCGCGCAATTGAATCGGGGTTGATTTATGTAGCGCTTGAATTACCCGGGGCTTGATTTACGCTGCCATCAAGTTTCGCTAACATAGCCCTGATTGACTGGCTTCGCTTACCTGTGATACTTCAGGGGTTAACTAATTTTGATTTCCTGCAATATTTCGTTCCTTTTCCGGTGCTCTAACTGGATAATATATATGCGTGAGGATAATAAAATTAGTACGATTAACGTAATTCAACTTTGCGTGAGTAATGCTCGGCGAATGAGTTCGAAAGTTCTAGTAATTTAAAACACGTTAATACTTTTTTTTTTGTAATATGAATAAATGATAAAGGATATTTCATCATTTCGTTAGGCAGAATAATTATTTAAATTATGAATATATATGTATATAATGTAAATATACGGCTAATAGCTGCGATGTATCCGAAGTTTCTCCGTCAGAGCTTTTGATGATAATTCTCTTGAAAATAGAATGGTATCATTTTCCGTCCGTAAATGTGTGGGTCCATTTTGATAACACAGCGAGAGGGAACGTTTAGTCATACCGATAACGTTGCCATGCTGTCGCGAGAGAGTAAGTGTCCACACGTTAGTCATACGAAAATGGACTCTAACGGCCGTGGGGGCCAATTCCGCGAAGGACACGTCGGATGTAGCGAACGGGCGGGAAGAGTCGATGGTCTTGGCTGAAAGCTCTCTTACTGTAGACCGGAGTCTTTCAACCGATGTGTCGCAACAGACTGATGTGGTACGAAAATTTTCGAGACGGTAAAAAAAAGCAAAAGAATTTAGAAATAAATGAGAAAAGCGAGTGAGACGCGCGAGGCAAAAAATGTTTTAAAAATTGTGAAATTTATTAAAATTATTATTTTGTGTTTACTCTTATTTGAAATACAGCGATATCATCTTTGCAATAAAATTACTTTTAAGATGATTATTTCAGAAGTTTACTTTTTATTTCTGAATATATAATATATTGTATTAGCGATATCTGATAAAAATCCTATGGATTAAATGCTAAAGTGTGTGCACCTAATGATGTACTGAGAAATTTGACAAAAAAGATGGAAAAACATAAATTTATTATATAGAATACTTTCCAACAAGAGCTATATTGTTGCAAGTTTTTGTGCTAGGAAACCACGCGCGTTTCTACTATCAACGTGAGGACAACATTAGTACGAGAGGGCAATATCCAGAGGACCTCCATATGTTCTCTGATGTCTTAAGGATGTTTCCTGAGTATCTCTCGGACAAAGTGTACTACGTGAGTGAAGACAATCCGTAAAGGACAGAGATATGCGTATAAATATCTGTTACTTCTCTTCGTCACACATGGTACAAATGAACAAGAAAAGCATGTGACCAACTATTACCTTCTCCTACTATGTTGTCCTCACGTCTCCAGTGGAAGTGCGCAGTCTATTACAGGTTACAAGCTTACATTGGATCGTATTCATGGATTTAGGTGGATTAGTGGCGATGGATTAGATACTTGGATTCCGGACGACGTCGATCCGGACTGTATCGACGCACAGTGAGCCGAACTGTGCCATGGTACCGAACGTTCCGTGTATCGCGGAAAGTAGGCAGCCTCGGCTATCGAGCCGAGTCGCCCGTGCGAAAAGGCTCGGGGGATGGATTTATCACGAAAACGCTTCGCTCGCAGTAATCATTTTTTTCCGTTGTTGTTGCCGGCGATGAAACGCGCGGTAGTGACGCGCGTGACAGATTTATTGCGCGCGCGGAAGGCGGGCAGCGCACGTAGCAGTTATTGGCGCGGACTGCGCGCGTCCGCGTGTGCGTATAATAATGGCGAACGTATTTTACAATTTATTCTGTTGTGGGATTTATGGTAATTTATTGGTAGGTTCGGTCCGTTATTTATTATTGTTTCACGTATTACGCATCTATATGGGAAACGACGGCAATATTTCGATAGCATATTAACGACACAATTTTCTGTTTTAAAAAATTATAGTGCACCCCTCTCTCTCTATCTCTCTCGGTGAGGGGAGGTGTAGCGACAAAATCCATAGTTTTCACGTACAAGCGTTGTTAAATTTATGTCAAATTATACTTGATTTGAATTATTAATCATTTCTATAGGCCACCACTGTCGATAGTTTAATTCAATGGATTTAAATAATTTGGTTCAAGGAAATGTATTATTTTTAATTATTCCTATACGTATAGGTCGCCACTATTCCTATTCAATATTCTATTAATTTAATAAAATAATAGAGTTAAATAATTTAATTCAAGTAATATATTAATTTGATTTCAATTTAGTTTATTATTTATTAAGTGCATATGGTATTATGAATACGTTTATTTTGAAATTGAATTATTCAATCACAAGAATGAGTTGATTTGCGGTTGTTTTTTTTTTTTTTTACAACATTTTGTATTAAAATAATACATTTTGATGCACTTGGAAGTTAAAATTAACAAAATGTTATTTTTCAAGGTTAAGGAATTGGTTTGATCCTTTAATATTTGGCAAAGAAAGTTCTCATTAATTCAGTTTCCAGTGTTTCTGCTATATTTTTCGTCGTAATGTTTCCATGCAATTTTCATATAATAACTTTAGTCTTTTAAATGTACTTTCGCTTTTTACGCATTAAAATTAATAATTGAAAGTGACATTGTAACGACGGATGAAGTCTACCGGATGCTCCTGGAACCAGTTCGAAGTTATGATTCAATTTCTCGGCATTATATTCAATCTCTCATCGATGTGCAAGACGCATCCTAGCGCGCTCGAGGAAGTCGTAGACGCGAGTACGACGAAGTTCGTCAAGCCAATCCATAATTAACGGTGCACACGGAATTCTCAGGGACAATGTGCGCGCTTGAAGGATCGTGCGGCATAATGTATCCCGGACCTTTGATTTGAGTACCGGAGGAACATCAAGACGGAAGTCCCCAGGAAAGTCAACGCTGACGTTCCCGAGATGCACGCGCGTATTCTATGTAAATAGCAATCCAGTTTGCTCGAGGATCAGCAAGCCTCAGATTTGGGAGCTTTGGTCGACGAAGGTTTCCGTCTTTGCACCTTCGCCCTTGATCCTTCCGGCTTAGACTCCCGGGCGTGTCTGCTACCTTATCGTACTCTCCTTTCTCTGTTCCTCCGGCCCATTCCCCGTAAGGAACACGTAGACACATGGAACTGGTCCGCCGGAAAAGGTTATCAGTTTCTACCGGTCGTCGAATGTCTTAATCCACAAGGTTCTTTACCTCCTATTTTTTCGTTTTCCATTTTGTAGAGCATCTCCGTGCACTACAAATTTCCGAACTGAATCTTTGAATGAAAGTTGTAAGATGAATCAAAATCGCATCGTCTAAAGATATAATTTACGGAACGTGGACAATTGTATTATACAAACCCCGTAACACAAAGGAAAAAAAACAAAAATTAAATACGAATAGTAAACAATATAATCCCTCCTTTACTTCAAAAGTGGCAACTTAGAAAATTAAATGTTCCAGAAAAGGAAACAGCTATTTTTCAATTTCATAGAAAATTATTGACTCAATCAAATAATATTAGCAAGAAGAATATATTATCTTAACATGATCAAATGTCATTTTTTGTCACTTTTGTTTCACAATCTATAAAAGCATTTTTTTTAATTGTAATGATTTCTTTTAAAGTTCTTTTCGAGTTGTGACGAAATTAACTCATTTTTTGATAATTAATAAGGTAATGTTTATTCAGTTATAATAACTAAAAGAATCATTTTTTAGCTGTGCCACTTTTGAAATAAATCATGGATATGTTAACTTAATTGATAATTTTTAGTTATAAATATTCAAGTAGTAGACGATTCGAATAGAACTTAATTTAAATAAAAAGTAATTGATATTGAATAAAATTGAAATCGGTCGGCTTTGATGTTTGTCTGAGAGAGTGTGGCTGGACTTAATCGTTTTCGTATAGACATCTCTTTCAAGTTCCAAGAAGTCCTAAGAAAAGATTTGCACTGTCCGGGAGGTTGCGAACGGTTGAGCGGCGTCTCGTCGGTAGACTTTGCGGCGAAACACTTTCATTAGGATGGAAACTTAATTAGTGTGTTCTCAGAGTCGGAGAACTTTGCAACTTGCTTGCAACGAATCAATTTTGTTACAAAGTCGATTGAAGTGTCACGACGAGGATCGATCAGTTTTATGATTGTTGTTCTTTTTTTTAAACTATTTATGAAAATACATTAGTTGCGTTTATAAGCGACTTAATATTTTGATGGATTACACATCGATACCTTTAGACATTACGAAATTTGAATAAACAAGAGCTTTCTTAGCTAATAAATCTTCTTAAGTCGATTATTTAATAAGCAATTTTATTACCTAGTTTCTGTAGTCATTAAAATGTTATCATTTTTTTAATCGAATTAAATTTATTTAACTCGTGTCAATAATAATGTAATAAAACCAGTTATTATTAGGTCAAAATGGATGTCAGTTTGTTTAAACAATTCTGATTATATTTTGTCAATTATATTTATTATATTTATAATCAACAAGTATAATTAAAATATTTAAAGAAAGAAACCCATCTCTCTCCAATATTTTTTTAGTTAAATCCGACAAATATTTTTCAGTTTTGTTTCTTAATTATCCACGTATTTTCTTTATCAGAACTTATAAAACGGGAGTGCACGTAATGATGTGCCTTCTAGAAACAGAGGTAACGTCTTACTCGTATACCGAATGTGGCTATGTCTCGCAATATAAAGCTAGAGTGAAGCATCAAGTGGCATGTTACGTCGGTGCGTAGCTCTAGGGAAAGAAGGATAAGTCCGTGGTCCGTCTTGATTTCCCTGTAGGGCAGTACGGGCAGCGGAAAGCTTTGTCGTTCCCTGTACATCAACGGGGGGTGGCTTCTCCTTGTCGGACCTTTTAAATTTGCGCGACATCAAGCAGGAAAGATGAGTCACGAGGAAGGGGACGCGACATATAAAGTGTTTGCGGCCGTTAAAAATTCGAGAGATGAAAATCTCATTTTGCGAGAACGAACTATCCAAGTGACGTTATAAAACTTCCACCTTAAAAGAGATAGCGCTTTTGAATGATCATATCGATAATGCATTTCTTTTTTCGCTGCCACCTTTCGGCCACCTAGAGAACGGCATAAATTCAGATTACATTCACGAGTTAAGAGCGTCTCGAAGTGCATGTTTTGAATTCAGAATGTATGCAGAATATATGAGTCGGTAGATACCATCGAGACTTGAGATCTTTCAGTGCCGTAAATCTGTCTGCGGTAACGGTCGCGGGATAACGCCGGCTCCGCGATATCTGCGTTCTCTTTTTCTCTCTCTTTCCTTTTCTTTTCTCTTAGGAAAGGGAAGAGTTACCTCGCGCACACCATCCGCGTCTGAGAAAATGCACCGCGGGGAAAATGATGTATTCCGAAGGCCCGCGGGGCGCCGCGAGAAGATATAACTATTAATTTGTCTAATCCATCTTTGCGTATCAGCTATACGTACCTACGTCTCGGGAAGTAATAGATTCGAGAGAGGTGCCGCGCTCGGACGGATGATCGATGGGTGGAAAATTTATGAACAATAGAGGTTCAAGGCCGTAAACTTCGTCCAGACGGAGGACTATGTGTTAAAGGGCATTAAAAAATGGGTGGATGTACTATATATGTATATGTATACTAGACAAGGTTCGTGTTAAATTATGATCAATATATAAATCTGCTGGAGAAAAAAGAATCTAACAATTTTTCTTTATTTAGACCCCGACGGATAAAAATAATCTCTGTGGAGATATAAAGTGCTCTTTTTTTTCTTCTAGCTATTTATTTATAATTCAACGTGCTGTTGCATTTTACAGCAATTTTATAACGATATATATGTGTCATCAATGATCTCGTGTAACTCAAACATTAGTTTTTATTTTGTTTCTCGCTCTCACATTATTATAAATTTTTTTCCACAAAGTGATACATTATTGCTATTTTTTTTATGCTCTCGAATTTACATAAAATGTGAACGGATCGTTGAGATATATAACGAGTAACGTCCGATGCACTTTTTATTTAATGCAAAATATGCAACTTTTTAAATGGCAATTTTTCGCGAAGCTCAGTGGTTATAAAGTTCAATTTGTCTCTAGATTTATTTATATTTGATATGGATATTTTATTTTATATTATTCAACGATACACGCAAATATTTGGTTTCATCGGTGTTACCCGATAGGTATAGAAACATATGTAATAGAGAAATGATATCGCGATTAATCGTGAACGGATTGCGCATTGCGGGAGAAATGGGGTAAAAAATATAAAAAACAGTAAAAAAATAGTTCGAAACATCGCGGAAATATCGTGTGTGTCCAACATCTCTAACACATGAAAGCTTTCATACTAACTCTATCTTCATTCTTAAATCTCCAGTCAAATACAATATATTCAACATGGAGGCAAACTGTAAGCGTGCGAAAGCAAGTATCTTTCCAGAGAGAAAGCATATCGCGTCCTACCTCTCTTTATCTTTTCGCAAACTTGATATTCTGTCATTCTCAACAGGTTTCTTACCCGATTTTATCCATCTGTACAGAAGACAATGTTTAAGCATTTTGTCGATATGAAAGTGGAATTGGATCAAATAGGATGGGACGCGATTGGAAGATACCAATAAGAATTCGAAATGTCCTTTCACAATTTTCGACAGTTGTGTGTATCATGAAATTTAAAATGTTTATTTGAAAACGTTTCTCTGTTCGTAGTTTTATGAAGATACAGTTTACATATATATGATTTTTTTAAATCTTATGAATATTCCTAATGAGTTATCTTAGTTTTTTTTACCTAAGCGATCACTTGTGGTATTTTTACATCCTAATTGAAATCATTATCAACAACATAGTGGACATTATTAATTGTTTTCCGATTTATTAACATTAAAAACATTGCAAATTAAAAAAAAAATTAATTAATTATAGATTTTCTCACATTTTCTAAAAAATGGAACGAAATAAATATTAAACAAAACAAACACGTTGTTCTCTAAATTTCTTGAAGTGAAATCTCACTCTAAGAAAGCGAAAATGCAAACAGTTATGGAGAAGAGTAAAAATGGCTGTATTTTCACTCTCTTATAATGAGATTTCACTTTATGAAATTTAGAAAGTAAGTAGCTTATTATATGAAAGTATTTTTTAAATATAAAGATTTTAATTGATACAAAGTTTTTTTATTACATGTTTTCGATAAAATTGCATATTAAAAGGTTCATAAAGAGTAGTTATTGGAAAAGAAAGAAAATATGTCCAGAAGAAAAAAAAATCAATATTTATTTTACAATTCACATTTTCTTGAATGAGAGGGAAAAAGAGAGTGTTCCTGAGTTATATTATATAAAGTATTGAAGTTGGGCAATGGTATAAATATCGTTCTCTTTCAAGAAAATGTTTTCAAAAAGACTTTTTAAATAAAAGCTTAGGAAAACTTAGAATTGATTAGTTGTACTCCCCGCGCTTAAAAAGAATTATTAGATCTATTCAATCTTTCTTAATATAATTAAAATGTATTATTGAATCTATTATTTATTGTCGTTTAAATCGAAAAAATATTTACAAAGTTAATTATTATCACTTTTTTTCAATATCTTACGTTTTGGAAGATGTAAGATTGTGTGATTCTAAAAATAAAGTGAAAATAAAATTAAGCTGCCCCGTTTATTGTTACGATTCAATCTCTTGGTTTATCAATCTTAGCTTTAGCTTATCGAAATTATACGATCTCAATTCTCACTTTACTCGGGACGTTTAGAGAAAAGATAATAATGAATGTAATAAAATAATGCAATGTGTGTGTGTGAATATCAATTCACATAAATTCTTTTTAGATTGAAAGGTAGATAATTTACAATAACTTACCGTTCGGATCATACTATCATTCACGGTTGATACGCGGACTGATCATATGTATAAGTTGAAAGATTGAATAGCTGCTGCATGTCCGCTGTTTAAATTCATGATACGTCAACGAAATATTTTCTGCGTAATATAACGCGTGTCAATCATTTTTAACAGCTGTTTATGTAAACATTTTTGGTGCTTGATATATAACATGTTGTTTTTCGTTTACGAAACGTATTTCCTGCCTTATCATTTGTACAGCAAAACGATTGAACGAGCTGGTTAGTTGTCCCAACTACCCTTCGTTCTACTACCGTTTTATGTTTCGAAATGTAATTGAGACTATTCCTTACGAACGAATGGCGAACGTTAGCTTAATACGGTTAATTAACTTCTTCGATTAGCGAGGAAGGACTATTTACGAGATGCATGTTTATTTAAGGATCACAGGAATGGAAAATTACCTTCATTCCACGCGCATTGTGATAATTTAATTTAATTTAATTTAATTTATTGAGTACGAGAGAGAGAGAGAGAGAGAATAATTTTACATAAAGAAATTATATAAAAATAAAAATGTGAAAATGCAAATGGCGAGGCGTTAGTATGATTATCGTTAATATCATCTTATACATTGTAAAATGTAAGAGAAAAGAAAAAGAAATAAAAAGAAAATATAAATGACCGGTAATTATTTTTCTGGTATGTACTTAATATATTGGAATATATTTATCGTATGGCATATATATACTTTTGAAACTTTCGCAGATCGAAATGCAATTTATCGCTTTTACGAGATTGAGAATAATGCGAAGTAAACAATCATCAAATTGATTAATTCGAGTGATATATTGTATTTATTATGTGTAATGTTCAATATATAATATTATCTGTTTACTAATAAATTTTGTAATAATGTATTTTGCAGGATTCTACATTGCATATATATTAACGTCCCAAGTGTTTGCGAAGTGTTGTATGATCGTCGTATCTTGGTAATTAGTGTGCAAGCGTGTTATAATCAATCGGGTTTTCGCGTGTTGAGTGCAACGAAGAAACTTGAGAAGAGGAACAAGCCTAGGAGGCATCGGGCGCCTACAGAGCAACATGAGGTAATTAATGCATTATTTCAATATTATTACTTGCGATATTGCATTTATTTTATTTTCGTGAATTTTAATTTGATTTAATTAAAAATTCGAGAAGAATTTTATTTATATTTAGAATTTTATATAAAATGATATTTTAAAGAAGGAAAATTTTTTTAAAGATTATTAATAATGTCATAATTAATTATAATTTTCCAAAGAAAAATTAATTAAAAAATTAAAAACTATATATAATATTAATTTTTAAAAAATAATAATTATGAAGTCTATTGTAAAGTAACTTAAACATATTTAAATTTTATAATTTTACAGATCAGTATAGCAGTTTGTAACGTAGTTTAAAACTCCGCTGCTGTGTGTGCATCATATTGGTGAGTCATGAATTAATTAAAATCTATATTTTCTATTACATTAAATTAGAAATAAATTTGATATACATAGTAAATTAATATAGTAAGAAAAATATTTCTATTTATATTTTATTCTTGCCGTTTATAAACGAATTACACATGTAAAGGAAAGGGAATTGATATTAAAATCCGGTGACGAGAGAGGTTGCTTCATTGTGATCGGATAAAATTTTATTCTAAATTTAAAAACGAAATTATAACTTAATTTTATGAAAAAAATTTGAGATCTCTTTAACCAACGTCTGATAGCACGCTGTATTTGGTAAAAGGAGAACAATCTTAAAGAATATTTATACATTTTTTTAACAATTATTGTCAAAATAAAATTAAATGATTAATTTTGATAAAAAATCTTAAAAATATCATCGCGGTTTTGCCAGTCTGTCTATAATATATTAGCGAAACTGCGACATTTCTGCGATTTTTAACTGCAATTAATCTTTAAGATATTGTTGTGTACGATTCTTGTGCGGGATACACCTTTACAAAGGTTATCGATATCATTTTTCTAAATATAGGATGCTCTTAAGATGATAGTCGGACTTTTTAGAATTGTTTTTACACCCTATTAAATAAATGAAATCTTTAGAAGAAAGTAAGTCGAGTATAAGAGATAACGGTAAGTCGAGTCACCTCGATAAAGCGCGTGTAACAGATACAAATTATCTCCGGGAAATAAAGGACGTCGGCTTGCGGCGAAGCATATTTTCCGTCTGATAAATTACGGGGCGACTATAGAACTTTAACCCGGCCAACGTGATCCCCATTTTTATCGCGAGGCCTGCCACCGTTATTAGGAGCCCCCGCGCTATCGCGTGCGCGGTTATTACGCTCATGATTTAAGATGTAGTCGGGCGCGAGCGAGAACGAGAGAAGTTAACTCGAGAATGAGAGCGCAGCTCGAATGTCTTGATTCGATAATTGAAAGATCAATTCAAGACAACACTGTTCCCGGCAGCCGTGAGAGAATCGCCGCGCCGCGCCGGAGCGCAGCAACGGGATTCTATGAGGAGGATTTTAATTTCACTACTGGGGTAGACGGCTTGCTATTCCTGCACCCCGCGAAACTGTTTCATATTCATGGCGCGGGTTGCGCTGCTCTGTTAATTCCATCGTCGCGATGATACCGCGTCGCGAGGCGCTGTGCCGTGGAGGGTGCACACGATGCCTCGGAAATATGTGCCACAAATCATAAACCACCTTCGCTCGCGGGAAATTGAATCGAAGGCGCGGAAGCGGCGCGGCGTTCACGGTTTGCTTGAACCCGGCCCGGTCGATCGATAAATCTCGACTGGAAAGAGATACGCTCTTCCGGCGTGGATCGTTATGCGCTTGTCTTTTGTGCGCCCTGTGTAGTTAGCTTTTGATTTAGGAGTCTTTGATATAAGCTGGATTTTCCCTACGATTTATATCGCACGGAAATAACGAATGGACATATAAATTTCTGGACGATTATCGTTGTTATGTTATATGGTTCAATTTTTATTTCGAATGGGACATGTATTATGTGTTTGAGAAAATTTAAACGTTTGAATCTTTATTCATTTAAGCGGGACGTGCTCGATAAATGCGGGTCGGACTGTTAGGAATTACTTGCAGAAAACGTTCTCTGTTTGCCTGTCCAGCCTTTTCCAACTACTTCGCAAACTTGAAAACAGAAGCAGCTTGAGTAAGCGAGAAAATGCGCCGCCGACTTAACGCCAAAATGTTTAAGGTTGATTTTCACGCGGATGCACCTTGACACATCCGTGATTCGCGGCGCTCGTCAGCTACATTTTCCCGACGAATATAAGGTCTAGAGTAAACCGACTCCCGTTCCCGTCATAGAAGTTTCCTCGAGCTCTGCTGAAAACTTTACGCGGCATAATATTTTATTTTAACTTCGTCCGTTTACGTTTTGCAATAACAGCGAGAGCTAAAACTGTCAAATTCAAAAAGAACTTAAATAGGATCATATTTTTATATATACTATAAGGAAATAACTTCTTTAAAAATTTATTAAATCGACGCATTCGAGAATTCCTTTCTAATCTTTAATTTTTTCTAATTCAGAATTAAAGAGACTCTTCTAGTAATCTGTCAGCGATTTTTGCTTGCGTACAAAAAAATCATTGTTTTAACTGACTATTATGTTTTTGGAGGACATTTCTTATCGTTTTGTAGGTATTATCGAGGACTGATGCAGCGGGAATAATCGCGATCGATAGTGCACGATTCAACTCGTATCGGATATTTCGAGGGAGATCGCTTCGGCGTCGCAGTGTGAAAAATCTACTTGTTCCCGAAGCGTGGATTATTTTAAGCTTCTCGTCGCGCAGTCACATATACACGACGGACTCGCACGGGAATACAAGAAATACGTATTTCCACGTTACCCGCTATTCTCTTTTCTCCATTTTTCAGTAGGATCCATCGGAATATTTCAGAAAAAAATTCTATCGACGCGCACAGGTCGGTCTCCGTGAGTTCTCGTTGAAAATTTCTAGCCATTCCGAATAGTTTCGGATGCACTCGGAAGCTTTGATATCACGTTCATGAGCTTTCTCGCTAAAATAATGAACAATCTTTAATTGTATCAGTGTCATGTTTAGAACAGATAGACATTTTGTGTTGAAACTGATCCTTATTAAAATTTTTGTGCTGAATTTTTAATATACTTAAGTGTTAATTTAACATAATGTCATTATGTTATTTCGTATTAATTGGTATTTAATACCTTTTCATAATATTAAAATAATACAATTTATGAGTAAGTAAATAAAAATATAAAAATAGTGTAGTTTTTTTAATTATAAATTCTAAGATAAATGAATAAAGGATAAATAAATAGATATTTATAATATATTAATTTAATTTATATTGTAAATTTCAATTTCATTAAGGAAATATGCTTCCACAATTGGTTTCTAAATTGTGTTAAAGTGTTACATTTTAATATATTCATTTTGTGTTAAGTTAACACAAATATTTTCTAACTATGCAATTTTAAATTATTTAAAAATGCATTTTGTTGTAATTTTGGAAAATTTGTGTAAAAGACACATTTTACATATTTTAAACGTGCATAAATTAAAATGTGCGTAAATTTTTATAGATATTAGTTTAACACAAGATGAACATGTTAAATAAAAATGACACACATATTATTTAAAAAATAATTTTAAAAATGTATCACTTTGATACAATTTGGAAGCAAATTGTAAAAGCATATTCCTTCAATAAAATTAACATTTATAATATTTTGTTATATATTGATACGTACATTTTTATCCATTTATTTTATAATTTACGTTTTAAAATTACATTGTTTTTATATTATTTTTACTTACTTAATAAACTATATTACGTTAACATTGAGTTTATATAAAGTAATTATATTATGTTAAATTAACACTCGGGTATATTAAAAGTTCAACAGAAAAATTTTAACAAAGATCGATTTTAACGTAAATACAAAATGTTCACGGTGCAGAATTTAGAGAGAAAAACTTATCAGAATGTTATGAAGCCGTTTTTTGTATTTTACGTAGACTATATTTAAAACTTCTGCATTTTGTCAGTTACTCGCCTTGGCGTTTGAAGGGATATTATCAATGTTACTTGGGAACACCAAGTAACATTGAGCGGCGAGAACCGTCGCGTCGGATACTCTCTTCTTCAGACGAGACTCTAAACTTCTTCGGACAGAATTCCAAAGGAAAGTCGACTCGAATGGCGAAAGAAAAAGAAGAAAGGAGGCTAGTTTTAAAGGGTAAGACGCGGCCGGCCGCTCTGTCGATCTACAAAGTTTTTTCGCAGAATTAGTCGAAGCGAATGAATTCAGAAACTGCGTTGCATTTTGGAAAGTTTTCATTTATACGGCGACCTAGCTATTCGCTTGATGTTCCTTATCGGTATTAGTTCGCGAGCGTGAAAGAATATGTCTTAAATAGGAGAAAAGAGAAAGGAATAGATATATCTATTCCCTATGAAAGGAGGGGTGGGGGCGGGGGCGATACAAGTGAAAGATCTCAGGTGGAAAATCGTGACTTCGTCGAAATTTCGATAATGCAATTAGATCTATTCCTCGAAGAGACGTAGCCATGAAGTTAGTACTTGTAATAAAATAGGGCAATTTGTTTCATTTCGATTATGTTTCCTCCTTGTATCCTCTGTGAGCGCGTATCCCATTTACTCGCGCCGTTAAGTTTACTTTACGTTAATTACCTCTGCAAAATACGTTCGGGAGAGTTCATTGGAGACTTTGACATTCGTACGAAATACCGTCGTGCATCCTGTAGATGCATTCCGATGCAGAACGAACTAAGAGCCCTATAACAAAGTCTTGCCACGAGTATATATTAGAATGAGTTAGTACATACGTAAAACAAGAAGAAATTATAAGGATTTGATAAAATCGTTCGTGATTAGCAATATTTACAGTTATTTGTATAAAATTATCTAGATGAAGAAATGGCTTTAGTTCTTATCTCGATTATTAAAATATGTATTTTATCTCTCTATCTTTATCTTAGATGTAATAAGTGTTATCTTTTTTAAATTATCTTAATGTGCAGTAAGTTTAGTACCGCGTAGGATTTTAAAATATCTCTGTTTTTATAAATCGGATGTTTATGTTTAATATTATTGGATCAGCGTTATCCCCAGGATTTACAATTCTGATCATCGACTTGATGTGTATCAGATGTTTAAGATCTTACGGCATACTAAACTTGATATACATATAAGATAATTTAAAAAGATAGCATTTATTTTATTTAAAATAAAGGTGGAGATAATACACATTCTCGATAAGAGCTTTTATCATTTATTTTGTCAATTTATTTTATCTTTATTTAGATAATTTTGAGTTATCTGAGCAGAACATTGGTGGCCAGACTCTGTTATAATAGGGTCTCTGGGACGAACGCAAGCAGGTGATTTCGGTACTCGCCTTGACGAGGGTATCCGAGCTTTCGTCCACATCGTATAAGCTGTATGTACCGAGCTGTATGTACGTGAGGCAAAATTCTGTTTACGGACATGTTATCGAAGCCTCTACTAGTGTCGAACTCAGAAATGATAATCGCTCGAGTTACGAGCTACGCTTATATGAGCGTCAAAACGTCGTGTCGCGTGCAAGCTGTTACGGCTACGACACGTGAGAACTCGACGAGTGATAGATAATGGCGTTATATATGGTCGATACGATCTCGCTCATTTACGAGAGACATTACGTTGTCTATTAGAGTCGCGGCTCGACACTACCGCTAATGTCGTCATCAAATGCATTTTTAAATATGCATGCCAGCACGTCGCAGCTATACCTACCACCTGTCGCGTCGGATTTCTCTTTCATATGGGCGCATCTGCAGTCTGTCTTTTAGAATTTTGTTCTTAATATGTTATGACGTTTTATTTACGGAAACAATTGCGCATATGGATATCCTACTATCAAGTGATGTACACAACGACTCTGTAATTTAGCACGCAAAAGAACTTAGGATTATTAATTCTCTGTCGAGAGGAAAGTGTTTGATATCTGTGACTATAGTTGCATTGTAAAATAATTATGATTATAGGAATACTATAAAAGTGATGCTCCTAATTATAATTATTTTACAATGTATATTATTTAGCATTAAAACCCAGCTTAGCTGAGAAAGCTCTTTTATTATTAATTTAAATTTACCTGATTTGTTCAGTCTTTGTTTCCACATTAATTTAATAATTATTATATTTATAATTTTATATATAAAAAATAGCCCCCAAAAAACGACTATAAATTATAGTCAGTTTCGAGACTAATTATATATTTTTTGTATAGAACTATGAATATATAATTATTATTATTAATGTTATTATTACTAATATCATAACAATTGCATTATAGTAATAATATGCTGCGTTTTGTATAGAAATAACTAAAAAAAATTTTGGTACAATAAAATGTCAAGACATTTTTGTAAAACGAATCTACTCTTCTCATTATGAAAAGTAATGGGAGATTAATGCTGCACAAGAGGTTTTGAGTTACTGTGAACTATGTACATTATATCGCACGTTATACTTGCAGAGCTAATGGCCTTATTTCAAAAGCTATTTAACTTAAATTGACCAAAGTGCATTATGCGTACATGAGACGTTGGACGGAACACATTACGAATCGTATTTCCTTCATTTCAAAGAGTTTGCGACAATACTTAACATAATATGCAGCTAGTTTATTATAGCACTTTTTCTTATTATAACTTCAAAGAGATGAAACATTACAAAGGAAATCTAACAGGAAACTTTTGTTTTTCTAATTTAAGGAGATTCTCTAGTCTTTTCATATAATATACATATATAAGGATCAAATATTGAAAATAATTTGATCAAATATTGAAAATAGGTTTGCAATTATTATAATATGTAGGCATTTTTTAATTTTTTCAGATTTTTTGACCGTATAGTTTTCTTTAAATAATTTTTGAAAATAGCTTAAATTTTCATGAGAAGGTTTTAAATAATTTAGAGTAAAAAAAGATGTATAAATTTTGAAGAGTTACATGGATATAAAAGGATGGACTTTAAGAAAGAATATTTTGAAATTAAAAGAAATAAAGTTTCTTTTTACTATGTACGTGTAAGAATATAGATCAATTCTCTTTAAATATGACGTCGCTAGTTAAAACGTGGGATAACATCATTTCCATCAAAATTATTAATACCTAAATTAAATTTAAATAATTATTATATATATACAAAATTTTTCTTCTATATTTTTAAAAATATTCACTTTATTATAAAGAAAATATTATTTAATAACAAATTATAACAAATTATTTACCGTTCAGATTTTATATATTTATTTTTTAAAACTTGGCATTTTGTATGTTTTGTGCTGTCATGTTAAAATAAGAAAAATCACATGATTTCCCTCCATTTTTTTTAAGATAAATTTCTTTAATAAAGAGGATAAAATAAAATTTAAGGAGAAGAAGTATACAATTTTATGTTACATATAAAACATGTCGACATAATTGTTATTGACACATATCAATTATTATTTTGTTTATTGCAGCCGAAAGCGACGATAAATCTCATTCTTGTAGAATTTACGCCGGTGGTATTATTTAAATGACGTCGTTGCGTAAAGCCCACAACGGTAATTTGCGTCGCTGCCACTTCCGCTTCCGCTCTCGGCTTGGTGTTTAGTAGACGGATTGCGCGGATACGCGACTTTACCATCGGTCGTTGCGTAATGTGGTAGATCGTTAATCACGTTAATTTGTGTCGACGCAATTTTTTTCTTATTGCCGGCAACGATTGTGTCGACTCTACGACACGAAGTTAATCTCTGCTTATACTGCTTGGTAATTTTACAGTTGGCGATAGAAAAATAATAAATGCTATAAGATGCCTATAAAATTTTGAGCAATTACTTATATAATTTTGGTAATGTCGGCATACATTTTATGATCATAAAAAATATTTTGCATTTAATATGTAAAATCTTTATTGTTGTTATTGAGTGTGCATTCTTTTGTTGTTATTAGAAAAATATTATATTATGTTAAAAATATAAATTATTAAAGATATATATTTTATTTATCAATTATTATTTTTATTTAGTGGTGTCTGCAAAAGCAATACATTATTTTGGTAGATTTAATTCCTCCTCCTCCAATTTGAAAATCACGTTACTTCGATGTGAAGACTCAGACCGTGTAAATCCGTCATGAGACAAGCCACGTAAATGCATGCGCAATCGGAAGTCTGACACTCAAGCTACTTGAAGCTTACGACAACGTGACAACATCCACTGAGAAGATTTGTCATAGTTCTACGTTAGCGATCAATGCTACCATTTTTGTGTACTATTTTTTTTTATTTATTAGCAATTTATAAAAATATTGGGCTAAGAATAGATTAAAAATCGTATTTTATTTTGCTTACATTTCTATATTTTTATTTTATTTTAACTGATATTTTTGATATTATTAAAAGCAAAGCCATTCTATGGCCAGTTAATATCAAAGAAGTTAAAAAAAATAGAAATATTATAGAAATATAAAAAAAATAAAACACAATTTTTTTATTAATCTACTCATCTAATATAATATTTTTCTAAATTACCAGTAGTAAAAAAGAATAATGTAGCATTGATCGCTAATGTAGAATTATGGTAAATCTGCTTAGTGGATATTGTTACGTCGTCATAAGCTTGACTCTCGATTGCACATGCATTTTCGTGGCTTGTCTCACTGTCAGTGTCAAGATTCGTTTATCTATGTTTTTTTTAAATAAGTTTAAAACGTTATTAGACGCAAAATTGGAAATCTTAAAAGAACTGTAAACATTAAGATTGCCAGAGAAGAATACACGTATGGTATGGACAGGCTTAGAAGGCTTACAGTCTTTCCCTTTTTTTTTTCCTAAGTATCTCAGATTTAAATCCAGTACAATAACTGACAGTTAGCTCAACAAAGTCATTCCTTCAACTTTTCTTTATACTTTTTCTGTTTCTTTCTTCTTTCTTTTTTTTTTTATTTGCGGATGTCCCAAGTCTCTTTCTTTTTCGTAACAACGGTTATGTTGCAACGGCAACGGCTCGTTGGATGGCCAATGCGAAAGTTCGTCCTCTCAGCTTCCTTCCTTTGCACTTTGGTCTGGTCTTGCCCCGCGTTACCCTCATTCTTCCTTGCTACACCGACCACAGTACACCCAGGTCGCGCGTAAATTACGCGACAAGAGAAAAAGAAAACGAAAAGTTGAGTGAGAAGGTGAGGAGAACCGAGTCGGTGACGGCTCGTTAAGCGTTTATAAATAAATAATTCAGATGTTCCTAAATAAATACTTCAGAGCATCGTGTTATCTTCGCCCCGTGGATTCCCATCTGAGACAATGGCAATGAATCCGTAAAAGAATATCAAGATGCACGTTTGGGCGCTATTTTTTTTTGCAGTATTTAATGCTGCAGAAATTTTGAGATATTAAAGTATAAAGCATGATATAAAGTGCTTGTTTCTTTTAGTGATTATCTCATAAATTATTTCTGAGAAACATTGCTGAGTTAAACAATTCTTCACTATGTTTATCTTTATTATCCGACTCATTAAGACAAAAGATTATTTCTTATTTTAGTAAGCTGGCTTAGAATTCTTATTTTTATATTGAATTTAATCTCATTACATATCTGATTCTTTTAATTTAAAAAAGTAAGACACAAAAAATTTCATTTCCTAGAAAAGAAAAAAACTATTTTTTAACTTGACAGAAAATCATTGATTAATCCAATAACATCGATATAAAAATATATAGGGTGATAGAAAAATTTGATCACAAAATTTTGTGTGTTTATTAAATCATTACAAGTAGTAATGTTTCTGTCATCATTTTGCTATTATATTTAATCTTAAGACTGCCGGGAAGCCGATATATCGGCTCGGCCTGTGATATGAACTTTGTATATAGAGTTGATACATGATACAAGACACAAATTTGACCATTTTTAAAGGACGGTTTAATATCTCAAATCCCGGCAGTCTAAAGGTTAAAGAAAACAAATTGTGGAGTGTTAGCTACATCTTACTATTATATAAATATCAAAATGACTGAACCGAAAAATTTTTCTGTGTTGATGAATTGAAAACATCTCTATTGGCTGTCTGGTAGAATTTACCCGTGGAAAGATTTACTCGGCCATTGATGTATTCTTGAAGTGTCTTAAAGTTTGTATCACAAATAGCTGATTGTAAGTGGTTATTTTTCATGTTAATTATTTTTAATTATTTTAATATTATAATTAATTATTTTTAATAAAATATAATTAACACTTCAGAATTTGTTTTTTTTTAAATATAAGTATGCTATTTATGATTTGATAAACACAAAACTTTGTAGCTATTTTATATAAATATACAATTCACATTATTTCCTTCAAAAATCATCCTTCTTTAGTTGTAACAATTTTTTCAAAACCACTCTTTCTAAGTTGTGACAATTTTTTACAAGTTAAATTAGCTTCGATGGTTGATAATGTAATGTTTATTTAACTTATTTATGGTAATAATCCGAAAATTACTTTTTTTTTGAGGTGTCATTTTGAAATAAGGAAACAATATGTTAAAATAAACAGAATAAATAGAATAATGTCGCACGAAACAGGGTGAAAGATTACTTTGTATGCGGTATCGACGAGAATCGTCAGACATTCCCGAATAAATAATTCATTTCTCTCGCTGTGAAAACAAACACTCGAAAGTCCCTCGTTAAGACGACGCTATATAGGTACGTAGCATGTAGCACTTAAAGGCACCCTCGGCAATTCTAGAGGGTTTCACAAGGGTGTACGGAGGGCATCCGTACTGAACGCGCAACTTGCGCGGGCGAATGCAATTAATTGGTTTTTTATGGAATATCGTGATGTAAACAGAACGAGATCGTAGCGATACCCGCAATGGTTCCACTTTTCTGAAAACGTGATAACGTAATTTAAATTTTAACGTGATTTTGATTTCAACGGCAAGCGTTTATTTTCCCATGAACTCATGAATCAACCGCACCGGGATGGAGATAGATTGTACTCGTCTTATAATTTGTGAGAGATCTTAACCGGCGCATAGACGAATATTCGTGTTAATGCGATCTGCCGTCGTTTGCGCGATACTTTTTATTCGACGTGTCGCCTTCTCGGAAGAGATACGATCCAGGATATTTTTCTCTACCTTGTGCTTTGTACTTTATCTGCCCGCGCCTCGGATAACTCGAGGATATTATCAAGATTTACATTGAAGAGTAGTGGGTTATGCAGTGCGGAATCCTTGCAAAAATTTTTTGCACCCGTCCGGTGCGATGTAAAATGCGCACGCGAAAAGAAATTATTATCCAGTTTCGAAGATATTTCTTTGTACGAATAGCTGCGTATATCGGCTTGCGTATTTTCATAAGTGTACTGTAATCGATAAGGAAGAGATAGAGAATTGATTGTAGGGATTGCGTATAACTTCTCGTGATTGATTAATCGAATTAATTACTAATTAAAATATGCACAGTTAGAAAATTTGTGTTACATATTATTGTTTAGCATATTTTACATGTCTCAAATAATTCACTCAAATTTTTGTACTAATTTTATACAAGATGAACATATTAAAATATAATAAAAACTGTAACACTTTGACATAATTTGGAAACAGCTTGTGGAAACAGTTTTTTAATAAAATCAATATTATAATATGTTAAATAAATTAAATGTTAAATAAAATTATATTTTGTTAAATAAATTAATTAACACTACTACACTACTACATTATTTTTATATTATTTTTTAACATTAAATAGTGTTAATCAATTATAAAATATTTAAGTAACGTGATTATTATGTTAAATTAATACTCCGGTATATAAAAAATTTAACATAAAAATTTTAATAAGGGGACGTGCATAACAATTTTTTTATTATGTGATATATCATAAAGACAGTTTTGTTAATATAATTCGATTAATTTGACATTGGTTTGCTACGATATTGATCCTGATAAACTTAGTATTCAAATAAGTCATCTTCCTTCAAAGTGTAATAACTCAGAAAAGAATCAGATAACAATTGAGTTGCCGTTCTTGGCACAGAAAGCAGAGAATATGTCATGTAAAATAGCTTTTTCTTATTCAGTTATAGCCGAATTCGAAGATAATACTTAAGAACGCATTAAAAATATCGATTGTGTTTGACATTTCATTATTTGAGATAATATTGAAAAATGATCAGTTATGTTGAAGCAGTGTTTTACAAAAGTAAAATATATAGAAAATTTATATAACAAAGATCGTTTAAATTTTATCACAAGTACAACAATTTACAAATATCGAATAATTTTTATTGGAACCATTAAATTAAAGGAACGCCTTAAAATTTTGAACATTTGTCCAGGAGTATAATTTTAATATTTGTCAAGGAAAAATTGGTTTGTAACAATAATAATTAACGATAGTAAATATTATATTTTGTGTAATTATTACGAATATTCTTGTTTATCTGCTTTAATTTCTTTTTTAATTTTAAACGTATCGATCTTTATTTGATTACATCGAGGGAGTGATTTTTAAATTGACTTTGATATGTCGGATTTGAAACGCAATCGTAAACTTTGAAGCTGAAATATTGCTCATTAATTTTATTAATAGATAATAAGCATCTTAACAATCTTTAAATAATTTTTTGCAAGAAATATTACTTCAGTCTGGGTTTTAATCCAGATCTTTCGACTTTTCAAGAGTCGAATATGACGGAGAGTCATATCAGTTCGACCATCAAGGCTGAGCAATTCAAATCCTGGCTGAGGTAACATTTATCGCAATAAATTATTTATATGTTTTAAGATGCTTATTAGCATTATTATAAAAATTGATGATTAACCTAATTTGTGATATTATAACATTTCAGTTTCAGTTTGTGATTGCGTTTCAAACCCAATAAACCGAATTGGCACGGTATACAGTTTATAAAACTGAAAAAAATATATTTGCAGAAATTTGCAAAAATACATATTGATATTATTAAATACTAAGATCCATTTTGACCAAAATAGGACTCTTAATTAACAGATATGATATTCTATCCCTTTCTATGTCCTCTTATTTCTTTTTTAATTTAAAGAATATTGACCCATAAAAGCGACATCAATAAGAATGCGAACAACGATCATCTCTTTTAAAGCCGCTAACCGAGAGATACGTGGTGGGAAATGGTTTCGCTTTGTACCGAGTGACATGTACTTCCGGCGAAGCGCGAGAACAACGTCGGCTTTAAAATAAGTGGAATTCTAGGCGTTCGTGTGACATTTCGCGACGTTACTGACGAAAAATGAAGCTTATTTTTCTATTTGAGATGTAAGAACTAGGCGTCGCCGTCGCGCGGCCTGTCCTTACACGCGCGCAGCAATGTTTCCCTGTGCAGAAATATGTACGGTCGTGAATCAAAGAATAAAAGCGCGTGCACATTGTATCTCAATGCAAATAAAAATATTAAAAGATGCAACAACGAATGTGAAATTATATATTCTTTTATTTGTTAAAATTAATTTCTTAGAAAATTATTCAAATGAAAAGTAAAAAAGTAATTGAAGTATTTAAACAAATGTATATATATATATATATATATATATATTTATAACATTATATAAGCGATCGATATCTGTGCAACAATTAAATAAGTGCATCAATTTGATCCTTCACTTTACGCTATTGCGAACATTCGGTGCGTCGATGGTGATCGATGGGCGATGTCGGAAGAGCAATGTGGTAAGTTACGAAGCGCATGAAGCTGATAAAGAGTGAGTTGACTATCTACGCGTTCCCCTGCAAATTCTGTATCCACCGGGTCAGAACTCGAGTGTGTTCGTCTCGCCAGGCGTAGTAGCAGTGACGAAAGGAGTGTATCAATCTTTCGATATGCTCTAGAAAGTCACGTAGCCGAAGTTATTCACTTTATTTTTCTACTCACACTCCACTCCGTCTCACCTCTTTCTCTCTCCTCATCTCCTCGTCTTTTCAGCTGGCTTTTTCTTACCTCAGCTCCGCTTCAATTTTGTTGCACCGATAAGTTCTTTCTTGCAGTCGTATTACTTGTAACACACGTTCCGTTCGCGTTATTTCCCACGTGTTCGATCGCTTCGGGTGATTTTTCGCTTGTGCTCCGGGGTAACGTCTCGTTAATGATAGATTCTTTATAAAGGTGCTAGATAAAAATCCTAATACTGAAATAATATTGTTTATTTGCTACAACAATGATACAAACTAAAAGAAACAAAATTTGATAGAAAATTAATTTATAAGAATTATTAAAATTTTGTACTTTTGAAATGTAGATTTTGTGTAATATAATTAGTTGTAGAGAGAAATAAAAGTATGTTCTTTCAAAATATAGAAAATGACGAATAAAATGTCATATGCTACGAGTATTATATAACTTGATAATCCATTTGTTATTTTACTTGATAAATATATAAATTTATTAGTCAAAGAATTCGAAATCAACGATTATTATTTACATTGAACTGTTGGTCACTCGTTAATCGCTCAAAAATCTCCAAGTTTTATTACGTCACAGTACGCTTCTTGTTGTCTAATTTCTGAAATCTCTTGTGTCTTACGTAACAACTTTTTAACAATAAATTACGATAATATTGGATTTATTGCTGTTGATGATAGCAATTTCTTCCTTGTTTTCGATGTTTCCCCAATATAAGCGATAACCACTCGCGACTCCGTTTAGTCTTTTAATATGATATATGATTTGTACATCTTGAAACTTTTTTATTTTGGCCGAAAAATAGGCCAAACTTAACATTGAATACGTTTTCTCAAATTTTATTTAAGAAAATGTTAAATTGTTTAATTCCATTGTGTTAGTTAAATTAACGGCACATTGAGTAGAAACAGTAAGTAGCGACTTACAAAAATGATTGGGTATAATTTGATATTACAAAGTTAATAGTATTATTGTAGTAAATGAGCGATATGATGTATTTTAGAATTTTTAAATGAACAGCGATTAACGGCATGCGGAACTGCAGTAGAAACAGACAGACGTGTATTCATTGTCAAATGCGCACAGTGGTAGAGGTAGGTTTATGCACCGACACGCTATTATTTCTTTGCGCGATAATGAACACGGAAAGTAGGACTCGTTAATCATGTTCTATTATTCACACTTTAGCTGTGAACTTTTCTTGTAATTGTTGCAATTTTTACTGTGTGCCGCTCTACGAACATTTTCCACACTATTTTGCCGAGTGGTGACGTATTCGGTGATCGATAAAATTGCTTTATTTTCACGTTTCGATGGAAAACGTGACTGGAGATGGCAATGCAAAAAAATTGAAAACAGTTATTTTTGGACTAAATGGGATATATTCTCTTAAATTAATAACCAGACGGGTACAATTTGATATAATATTCGCGTGATAGCTGCGAAATGAGAATGCGGAAAGATGAAATTGAATCAGCCGGTTTAATTGACGAACATTGCAAATGAAAGCACGGCGAATTCCACATCGGCGCTGGAATTTTTATTTTCCGTATCTACATACACGATTTGCATCGCATTGGCCTCATCAAGCGTAGTTTTGGATTTAATCTCGAATCCGCCGGAAATTCATATACGTGGAGACCCATATTCCGTAAAATTGATTCATTATATTCTGTGTACTTAATATAATTTTACATTGTTCTACCTATGTGAATGAATAATTATAATAATTAGTCACAATATATAATTTGCATTATCACTTATTTTTCTCCTTAATCACGGCAAATTTACTCCGTAGGACACGTTGTAATCACAATCCTTATTAATTATCGCGTTATCAGTTGGTTTTTGTATTTATATTCATAACGAAATTTTTTTGAATCAAAGTTATTTTTTTCTCAGTGTATAAATCGGATGTCAAATTAAAACAAAAAATGTATTTACATGTTTCTTCTTGTACCTCTTTCTATGAAGAACTTTAATAATAAATATACTAATTAATATAAGGCTCTCTATAAGTTTAAAATAATATTAATAAAAAGGAGCCGATAATATAACAAAACCAAAAAAACTTTAATTCAAATAATAATTCATTGCGCTATCTGACGTGGTTGAGATCAAGTGTTACATATCTGCAAATTCGCTTCAGTAATAATGTAATAATGGATCTTGTGCACTTATTTTTTGCTGGTTACCAGTTTTATACCGATTTTTTATCTCTTAATTATAGAGGAACGCGAGAATTACAACGTTATTGTGCGATCGTCGAATTTCGGATGGTCTGTGTAACACGACAACGCTGCCTGTCGGTGTGCAAACTTCTGCATGCATTGGGGTCATGTAACCGGTTGTTTGAACATCGTAACGGTGATATTTCTGCGCGCACGCGAATATAACATAGAGATTATAGACGACGTTATTACGCGCGTGCCGCGTGTTATCGCGCGACCCGCGTAATCCCGCCATTGCAATTGTTTTTAACGGCTTTAATCAGCGTCGAATATATTCCATCCCCGCGTTAAATTACGCGCGTCGCGGGGAAGGCCAATGTGGGGGCAGGTATTTATTAAACCCTAGGATGGCGAAATCAAAACTGCAAATTGCTACGACCGCAGACAACAGTTAAATATATTTATGTAATATATATAATGTATGTGTGTGTACGCACACACGTTGTATATACATAAAAGTATTAGCTATTTGTGATTTATAGTTATATATAACTGTCTAGTAAAATAATTGTGATTATAGAAGTTCTATTTTTATAGTTATTATTTTATAAAAATGGAGCTTGTAACTATAATTATTATAATTAGTATCAAGAAATTATAATTACAAACACTTTTTTCTTAGCGTATGTATATTATATATATATGTTTTATTTCTGGCATATTTTATATGTGTATGTATACTACATAGAAATGTTAGTAATAGTAAATATACTTATAGTTTTACAAAACTATACCTATAGTGATATAAAAAAAAGCTACAGATTATAATTAAATTATGATGATTACAACCATTATTTTCTTTCAGTATATACATGTAAAAATGTGTATCTTTCTTTAATTATTTTACATAAGCTTATAATTTGGAAAAATCATAATGACATATGTTTTATTATTTATTTTTTATTATTTGTAATGTGTATAATTCAGAAATTAATTAATTTTAACTATGCGCTGACATTTTAGCTTTATCTGTTCTGATACACAGTAATGACTTCATTAAGACGAAAAATTGAATAGAGCCAAAATTTTATAAAATATTACATCGAACGCGTAAACGTATTTTACGAACGTGAAGCACAATTAATCGCAATGACGCCGTTACTCGCTAAACGTTCAAATTATAGCAATATTTACTGACTGGAACATTTTTCGGTTTGCGATTTATGACGGCAGTAAGGCTTAATTAAATCTGACGCGCTTCAATCAACTTTTGCGCTTGGTATTATTCGTGATGGGTTCTTTATTTTTTATTGCATAATTTTAGATAGACAATACATATATATCTTTTTATTTTGTTTCATATGTACATACATTTACATATATACATACACACACACACATATATATATATATATAATATATTGATTTCTACACTAGATTGTGATCGTATATTCGTTATTACAACAGCATTGCAACGAGATTAATGCTTGCTCGGGGAAATTCGTTACTTCTGTAAAAAGCTGCCTGCTCTTCGAGCCGATTTGCTGTATCGTGGATAAAGCGTTTATCTTGATAATAAGACCTAAGGGGGTACCACGCGCGGAAAAGCTGGCACGTATCCAATATTCTCCGGGACAAATAATCCCAGGTGTTTGCCAACATCGTTTAATCTCGCGTGACGCTATCAAATACACCCGACAAATCCCCCATACCGCGGTGCTAATTCGTTGTTAAATGACACGGCCGCGGGACCCGCCGCGGAAAAGTGCAATCGCGCCACCCCTGTAAAATCAGGAGATTTGCATGCCGCGCTATTGCTATTACTCGGCCTCTGCTATCGTCGAATATTTCGTATTTCATGTAACGTGTCACTGAAATTATATGATAAGCGAACGGGGAATAAAAGCCGTGACAGCATTAATAGACGCGCAGACAAGTAGTAATTTCATATAACCTGTTTCATATGTTACATATATTTAGATTGAAACAATCAAATTTAAGTGTTACGTAGTTCTTTACGTTTACGAAGTCGCAAATTGTTTTATTAATTGTAATTGAACAACAACCTCAAAGCGATCATTAATTTCATTTAAATATAGCAATTGTAAAAATATTTCTCTCTTTAGAGATATTTAATTATTTTAATATCATATCAACGTTAAATCAGACCATGTCAATAATTTTTACATTTTTCCATTTTCGACTATATGCCACACACATTCTAATAATTATAATGAGCAAATATTGTATTTTCTTTCTTCGGGATGCTTGTTTTACATAAATAAATTATACCTTTCTCAACTTTCCAGAACTAATAGTAGGACTGTTGAATCTATTTAATTATTTTTTATGTTACATCTGCGAATTTCGGTTAATTTTTATTAAAATAAGCTTATATAGTATTTATTTTTTTACAAGTTATATTATCTTGGTTTCTAGGAATTAATTAGTATCTTTTAATCGATGTATATTAATGGGTTTCGAACTCAGTGTCAATGACTATTATAGATTTTGACGTTAGTTCTCCGGAGGATTAATAATATGCTATTGTGTATAAGTTTTGGCGAGTTCGATTGTCGACCAGGAAGGTCAACGTTTATTGGTTTGACTTAGGAACAGAATACTAGGACACTGGGACAACATTTGACGCATTGGGCATAGTCTTCTTGCATTGTCCTCACGTCTGATCGGTCGCTCTGCGCGCATCATGTCGATAAATTAAACGAATATTGCAGAGTACAAAAAGAAGTTATACAACGTATAGTGAAGTGACATAAACTATTGAAATCATCGCGGTGATATTAAGCTTGTTTATGAATGCGAATTTGTTGGGGAATTGTTACAATCTCGTGCATCGTTTTATGCCATTACTTTCATGTTGCGATTATATGGATTGCGTCTTGAATTATTAACTCGAAGAGACCGTATAGTTTTTGTTTCGTGGTGACTTTTTTCCGCTTTGGAACGTCGCGTCGCGAGTATATGCATAGTGCGGTTACTGAAGCTGAGCTTTATTCCCAGATGAGAATGTATGCTCAGGAGATGCAGTTACAACACACGCTAAAAACTGTGAATCTTAAAATTTAATTTTAATATTTATGGAGTAAAATTCGCAAGAATTAAGAGGCAAGGTTCTTCCATTAATCCATAATCTTGCAACATACGTATGTCGCTTTTTTATTTGAAAAGTGACATAACTAAAGAAATATGAGTTTTGAATTATCATCATAAGCGTAAACATATTACTTTATTGATTATCAAAGATAAGTTAATTTAACTTTATAAAAAAAAGAAACATCAAAATCATCACAACTAAAACAGGATAATTTCTAAAAAATTGTCAAAACATCATAACTTTAAAGATTAGTGTCTTATTAAGTATTGTGAAACAATATATTCTTTATGCTGGTATTATCTGATTGAAGCCAGTAATTTTCTATCAAGTTAAAAAATAGTTTCTCCCATTTTTAGCGAAAAACTTAGTTTTTAAATTGTATTATTTTAAGTAATTAGAAAACGATACATTAAATTAACAATAACTAAATTTAAAATTATTAATGTTATTATTTAAAAAACTATTATATAAACGAAAGCCTTATTTTTTTATATGTAAGATTTTTTTAAACATATGTTTTCAATTAAATACAATTTCCAGAATAATCAAAATGGTAGCTGTATACCAACAACCGCTGCATTCGAATACGCCATTCGTATAATACCATAAAATAGTGTGGATCGTAAATTGTTTAACGCTCCAGTGTTGTTATTTATTACGTGGTTTACAGAGGCGCGGCAAAACGTGTGTCGGTCATGAGAAAACGCATAGCGAAACAACCCTAATCGCGTTAACATAGATAATGTGCGGAATTTCCGACTATACCTATCGCCGAGCTGCCACGTGGTTAAATTAATACTGACGTGCGGAACAAGCCTTAATAGCGTCACGCGCGATTGCGACGTCGCATCGCGTCGGAATGCTGCGTGTATACGCGCGAATTATCTCTGGCACGTGTTTTATCGATGTTCAATTGCAATTTTTTCGCGAAGAAAGACACGGATATTGTAGCAACGCATTATACGAGCTCCACGCAAGAGACGTTTCAATTTCCCGTGCACACGATTCAAGCTGCTTCGAATGAATAAAAATTAGGTATCTCGCGATATTTTTATTAAATCTATTTGCAAGAGAGAATTTATTCACGAGATTCACGGAATATTTTATATAATTCTCGATGCATTGCTTGCACTCTGAATTTTTCTTTGATAAAATTGGATTTAATCTCTCTCATGATTATCTTTAATATAATTGGTTCTCTTTCAATCGGAGCAATTTGAATTTTATCCAT
This sequence comes from Cyphomyrmex costatus, assembly GCF_001594065.2. Taxonomy (NCBI): domain Eukaryota; kingdom Metazoa; phylum Arthropoda; class Insecta; order Hymenoptera; family Formicidae; genus Cyphomyrmex; species Cyphomyrmex costatus. The sequence continues at coordinate 302,036 of NW_017280227.1, read as the reverse complement.
CAGAATAAAGAACGAATATTATCTCGGATGAATTGCGTATAGTGTATTTCATCCAAAGAAACGATTGTTCAATGCAGATCTTGGTCATTAATCTCTCGCTGTCGCGAACGCGACTGCGTTCTACGCCGTAATGTATGACGTAAAATCGACGCTCGATATACAAAACCGCGTACATAACGTTGCGGTCAATTTCACTTGTTGTTATCCGGTTGTACTTGTTACGCCTCATTAGTCGTAACATTCATCTTTCTTATTTGCTTGCCGGATTCGTGCAATGTGCGTTTCACCAACATAATATATCACGATTATTTATCTGTTATTTCTTACTTCGATGTCGAAGCACGACAATTACAACATAAATTACAAGAAAAACTTATTTTAGAAACATCGTAAAAACAATTTATATCTGTGTTGAAATCGGTTCTTGTTAAAACTTGAATTCTCAACTCTCCGCCGACAAATGGAATATTTAAAGGTATACTATTGATATTTTTATTGTAAATTTTGATAGATAAATTTAAATCTGCAAAAATACAATTTGATTTTTATGATAGTAAAAATCGTTGTTAAAGCTTTGATAAGTATATCAGAATTTTTTCAGATTTTTAAATATTCTGAAACAATAAAAAATTTGTTATTTTTTTACTTAAAATTCAAAAAGTTAAAATTCATATTACTGATAGAAGATTAACTTGAGTGTTAATTTAACATAGGTAACATATAATTATGTTATTTGAATATCATATGTTAAATTGATGTTGAACGTTTTTTTGTATTAAAATAATACAAGTTATGAGTAATTAAATACAAATAACATAAAAATAACAATAGTTGACATGATATAAGTTTTCTGAAAAAGGAGAGTGGTTATTATCAAAATTTTTTGCAAGTTTTTTTGAAAACCCACTAAGTGAAAAGAAAGTTTCCTATTTTGTCCAGCTTATAGCCTTTTGCATATAAAAACTAACAAACTCACAAAAACTCAAGAAACATGACTCTTCGAAAATAGAAATTGTAAGCTTTATAAGATTCTTTTCTTTTTTGTAATTCAAATTTTCTTCTAAGATAATTGAATGAAAGATAAATGTATAATATGTATATATTAATTGAACATATATATGTATATTATATATGTTAATTTTATTGAAGGAATATGCTTCCACAATTTGCTTTTAAATTTTAATCAACGTTTTACATTTCTTGTGTTAATTATATTATGTAATATTTGTGTTATATTGTAACGTATTATGTTCATTTTAAATTAATACAGAAATTTGAATGGACGTTTGGAACATATAAAATGTGTTAAATTTAATATAAATTTTTTCCAACTGTAAAGATATGAATATTTTTAGACATAATAGTTTTAAGAATCAATAGATTCGATCTCACACAGTATAGGTTTTACACGGTTCGATAAACTTAGAGTAGGACGTATTTTTACGCGCAAAGTACCTAACTGGTTCGACCGAAACGTACGCGAAACGTTTATCTGGTTATGCAAATCTCCACGGTTTGCCCTTAAAATTCCAAGTTTCGTTCGTACGGTGAACGGAGGCCTTTTTACTCAGTCACTCGGCAAGTTTAAGGTACAGACTTTTTCGTGCCTTTACTCAACTGACAAGTTTGCCGCAGTTTGCGCATTCTGCCGTATCGTTGAAGTTTGCGATTCTCTGTTGTTCTTCCGTTTTCTGCACTCTCTTATTTCCGCACGTCGTTGCCGTCGGACGTGGTACGGTGATATTTAAAATTTATACCATTTTCACGTCCGCAGCAACTTGTCAAACACTATCGCATTATTTCCTGTTATGATATGTGATCAACGTTTTATTAGTTAAATAAGAGCTATCTGAAAAAACTCATTTTTTACGGTTGATTTTATACATCTATTTTATTTAAGTTCCTTTTATTTCGTATTAAATTTTATCTGCTATAAAATAAAATAGAAAGGGCAGTCTATTATTTTAGTTTATATTTAGCGTTTATATTTATACATATATATTTTTATGTATTTTTAATAATATTTGATAATTTGATGAATATATTTATTTTAAAGTTTTACGATTATATTTTAAAAAAGTGAATAGTTATAATTTGTTTGACTGATACTTGCTTTAAAAGCATTTTGATAAATTATACAAGGAAATACGTGTTAAGGAGCTTAGCTATTCGCAAATGGCAGCAGCAATTTAAAATGGTGTTATGCTTTCAGACATATCAAATATCGTGCGCTTCGAGTTTCCGATGACATGCCTTTAATGTCATCACCGATAATGCTTTCCGGGTATTCTATGGTACTGTAAACAATAAAAACTTGTCTTGGTTGGATTCGCAATTGATATTGGATTTTTTAGCTGGATTTTTTTCTGCAACGCATCATACACAGGAAGTTGTACGTAAAAAACATTACGTAAAAAATACAAACTGTACAGACAAATATTTAGAAACAAAACATTCTTTTCATAGAATATCGATAGATCGAATCCTTTTAATCATAGACCTTTGATGAAATTTAGAGAGATTGTACAAAGAAATTTTTATATTGAAATTCGTCAGTTCTTATTTAAAGACAAGTTTTGAGATATTATCTTTTATTTAATGATAAAGGTAGTATCACTGGTATCAGTATTTTCAGATTTGAGCATCTAAAAGTGATTCTATCTCGTTTTTTCCATGACCACGTTTATTTTCGTTGAATAATGGCTCAAAGTTGAGCCATTCGAACAATAAAATAATATTAATTTAAACATTGTTTACAGATTATACGGTGCACCAATTATGTATCGCACTTTCAACAATCCCTTGTTTTTGTAATTTTTATTTTGAAAGTTTTACATAAAATCGTTAAAAAACACAAACTTTACTTTTCGGAGTGATAATTTTTTCTAAAACTTTTAGAATAAATTGTCAATCTAAAAAGTAAAATCTCTTAAAGATTAAAAACTGAGCCATTCTCTTTTTTAAGACTGCCTCTATTTTCACTCTTTAGAGTGAGATTCTATTCGAAAAATTTATAGAGTACTTTCTAATTATTGTAGAATAAAATATTATAAAAACTGTCTGGAATATATTTTTGTGATGTCCAAATTCAATTTTAACGAAGGCTTATTAGCTTATTACACACTTGTTAAATAGTTATTGATTCGATATTAAACAAGTGATAACTTTTCTTTCATTGTTGAGAAATAATACTGGTAAATCTACAATGTATGTACATTGTACACGGAAGGAACGGTCCTAAAATATTAAAAAATTTAGTAGAGAAGTATGTAAAATTAGATAAAAATATATAAAAATAATATATGTAAAAATTTCATAATTTATAATGGAAGTATATACTATATATAAAATCACTCATATTACAGTTGCACTTTTATGTTTGTTATGTATGGATAACATAACTTAAGCAAAATGGTACATATAATAATTTGTTGGCGAATTATTACGTAAATATTTCTATGAACTTAATGTTAATTGTAAATTTACTGTTGCATATTATTTAATTATTTTATGAAAAAAGAGTAATTTTATTTGTATTTATAATTTTACCTCCATGTGTAAATATTATACACTTTTAATAATGTTCCACAAATTATTCACTAATTGTTGTAATTTTGTTAAAACATAAAACGATTTTTTTATAGTGTGGATACGGATCTGAAAATAATTTCATTAGCTTACCAACATAATTATATAAAACGCTAATTAATTAATTAAGAATTAATTAAAAACTAACTGGTTGCTACAATGTCAAAATTTTTTGCAGCACTGTTTCATCGATCCTTCAAATTTGTTTTGATGGTCCAATAAAATTATTTTCAAATTATCTGAACTTTTAAGTACCTATTTCAGCAAAACCGTTTTTTTTTCATCTACATGTATAAGAGGGAAAACATGGCATTTATCTTATGCATTACATTCGTGTGTATCTAGGATGCGAGTGTCGTTCTTTGCGTGTAGATATTCATATGTGGCGTGTATGTGCGCGCGTGTGGAATTGCATGCAAATGTACATCCTTTCGCAGATATCTTGCGCAAAAATAATGTGCATATACACCGAGAAGCGCCTGCGCCAGTCCGCATTATGCCGAATCCACTTCCGTTTTCTTCCCGTAATCTTGGTCGCGCGCGCACGATCCGGTCACGTTCATTGTTTTTACGACCGCTCGAAGCGGTATTTTGCGTTTTGCCCAAGTAGCGCATTTCGGTTTCTTGCATGAGGAGCAATAAGTGCGCATACGCAGATGGCATATAGTGAAGGTACGTACGAAAACGGCCGCGATAAGTTGAGACAGTTTATTCACCGTGCGACATAATTTAAAGCCACTTTAATCGTGAGATAATCCCGAAGAAGTTTAATCCGGTTCACGTGATTACACGCTCACATCTTATGCTTTTACTCTTGTATTTAACGAATAATTAAGTTTTTTTTTAAAAAAATGCCTTTTCAGAGAATAATTTCATATTACTTTGGACTTTACAAGATATCTTGTGTCACAAAAATCATATAATTAATACAAATTAACGTGTTACTCTAAATGTTAATTTTTTCCTCTCGTATAATTTCAAGTCATTTTAATCGTTGTGTTAATCCTGAAGAAGTTTAATCCGATTCCCGTGATTATAAGCTCAGATTTTATATTTTTATTTTTTGTATTTAATAAATAATTAATTTTCTAGTATTTTAAATTAAAAAAATGCTCTTATATAGATATAACTTCACATTATTTTAAACTTTGAAAGATATCTTGTTACATAAATTGTGTATTTTTATTTCTTATTTAGTTAAATAATTCAAAATAATGTGCTGCTTGAAGTATCTCTCGCATGTTGATATCACGTTTCCTGTTGCGAACGCGAATACTATGTCGTTATCGAATTATTGTTATAAAAATTGGAGCATAATGCGGGACATTGAGGAGAAATCCCACTGTATCGTAAAAGGAGCTCTTTTAACTTAATGTCATAGAAAACTGGAGACCGCAGTCGAGTTTGGTAATACCCTCACGTACACATGCTTACATGTGGATTCTGGTTTATCGGTTTTAGTCTTGTTTAACGGCGGTTTCCGGCATCACTGAGTAAGTTATCTCGTAGAAATTTTATTCCGTATTAATAGAATTTAAATGAAATTAGTTGTTCTACGTATCTTCCCGTTATTATTCTCAAGACGAGTTTCAGCAAATTACAGTATAAAAATAAGAAGGCAAGACTGAGAGTTTAAATCTTATTATTTATAATCACATCCTTGATCATAAATATAAAGCACCCTCAAAAATTGACATAAACGTTCTATAATAAAAACTAAATTAAAAAAATATTTATTTTTATAACGATTATAATATTTTGTTAGTATAGTTTCTTTTGGCTTTTATTACTGTTAGTACTACTCTTTTGAGGAAATAAATTGAGGGTGATTTATACTTACAACCAAGGCTGTCCGTTGAAAAGTAAAGAATAGAATTACGTCTTCAATCTCAACGGAGTCGTAGTGCGAAGTTGTGTGAAGTCGTGGATGAGGAACAAAGAAATATCGGTACGTTTATGATATTCGAAGTCATGTTTAATTCGTCCAATTTATTTAGTACGCTATATTGTAGTAATCTCCCTAAGAGAATAAGGATCACAAATCAATCAGTAAATCACAGCTATTTCGACGTGACATAAATCTAGGTAAATCTATACAGACGAGCGAATGAATCCGTAATTTACCGGAGAAACGTATACGGATATAAATCGTATGAACGCCGATAAATAATACATATCACAGTAAACACAGTATAGTAAATGGATGTGCCAAGGAGAAGCTGGAAAAGAAAGTGTTATCCCTCCCGATAATCGTAAGGTGATCGATAAGCTGTACGCTGTCATAATAACTTCGTCGTTCGATTCGCCAGTTTAGCAAAAACGTATGGTCTAACCTATAAAATATATCCAATGATATATATATGTATATTATATATATTTATATATGTATATTATATATACATATATATATATGTACGCGTGAAACACTCCGACAACTTACAGTGGCAATTATTGCAATATATAATAATATATATATGTATATCTATATTTTTATATTTATATATATATAATCTTTGAATTTCTCTTTTTTTTTTCTCTTTCTCAATATATTTATCTTACAATTAATATTACTTACATAAACGTACATAAACGTTCACGCGTGCATTGCACTTTAAAGCTCCAACCGCCTCGCAGGCACGCCGGCGCGACGTGCGTATCGCATCGCACGCATAGTGCCCGCGTGTTTGCACACGCGGTCGGATTTTCTCTCTCCCCTGGGGGTCCTTACATTATCTATACTTACATTGCACGAAGAGTATTTACCGTTCTCGCCTTCCACGCTCACGCCATGGTGTATGGTCAATTATGCTAATCGCTGACTGCACTTAATCGGAAATAATTAAAGGAGTATTTCGCGAATACGTTCGCGAGATCGCTCCTTTTATGTATATATATATAAGTATGTATATACGAGATGTCCCGTCGCTTTCTTTTTTTCTGAATGGCCATACATTATGCATTAATATAAATTTTAATCTTTTCGTTTATATTATTCTTTAATATAAAATCGAGACATTTTGTAGTATTTAAAAATTTTTAATATTAAATGTCTAATATTAAATATTTAACATTCTATAATTAATATGAGATTAATATTAATTAGAATTAATTATTAATGTCAATTAATATTAATAACTAGTATTTAAAATTCTTATTACCAATTATTAGAATTAATTCTGATTAATATTAATAATTGTTAATAAAGCTACAAATTAAAAAAGAGTCCATCCATTTCAGATTTAACAAAAATCAATTTCTAATGAAGCTTCTCAATGTTTGCTGAAAAAGCATATATCCTAAATTTTTAAAAGATTTGACAAAAATAGAAAAGCGACTGGATATCTAGTATAAGTACACATATGAGTGCCTTAAGTAGTATTACTTTAATCTTTCATTGTGATCACGTTTATCGCTACAGTGTTCCTAGCACAATTTTTATTTGAGTATTACCACAAATCGCAATAGTGCATCCGTGAGCTTGAAAATACGAAATGCGACGAGTAGAAGGTGGATTCATTCGCGTTGGATTTCGTTTGCTATATTCTATTATTCAACAGATTTTTGACGGATTTTATATAACTCCGTTTCTTTTTTTTTAATTTTATAATTTTATATAATCGACCGAAATCGTTCGATCGATCTGAATTCACTGCGGGACAAATTAGTGCAAATTGAAGTAATTTCAACCATTCGGAAGAAAGTAGATAAAGACGTTAATTCGTTTTATTAGGAAAGTCGTTCCGCTTCTTCGGAAAACTGACAATTCTTAACGCAATGGAGGATAATTGGGGATCTCGAGTGCTCGGGAAAGTTTAATCCAACTCGAACGTAATCCTGTGAACCTTCCTTCAGGTGCTGGGCGAACCTTCGCGATCCACGATTACATCGAACGAATACCTTTTGAATACGCTACACGTACTAACGAGATTCGATCGTGGCTCACGAGGGCGCTTTTCTATAATTACAGGGGGATTAACACTTGAATTAATTAAATTAATACTTTATCGATTTACGTGTTAAACTTCGTATTTCTAGAGGGGGCTGTTTATTTTCCTATCTAACGCTCTCGTAGACCGGCAGCGTATGTTTTGTGTGTGCTACATATGTGTATACAGATAGAACGGTTTTACTGAAGCATCTATAATAAAAATTCAGCCAAATACAGATTAGAAAATAATTTTGTTGGACCATCAAATAATTATGTAGAATGCTGACAATAGCTCCGATCAGAAAGAATAGCTTTGCAACTGTAAAATTTTTCAATATAATAATCGATTCTTGCCCTTAATTCTCACTGTATCTAGGATGCGATCCACTTAACACTGCAAATGCTTTGAAGCATTCTTTGATTGTCATGTCATGGAGTAAAAAAACTATACATGGTTGGATAGATATAATTGCCTTCGTAACTGTTCAAAAGGAATGGAAATCATATTTCTCGATAATTGATATTAATATTAATTAGTAGACAAAAATACAATCTTGTCGCTATGGATTCTTTTTTGAAAAAATGGCGATTTTTGTATCTTTCTGAGGAGTATGAGTTTTTGTTCATCTCGGAGTATTAACTATTGATTGCAACAACATTCATCCTTGACGCTTTCAATAAAAAACTTAAAATTTGCAACATTTTGAAAAGTCCACCTTCAAGGAATCGCGACTGGGTTTAAGTATATTATCTTTTTATAAATGTTTTACATAAAATAAAAGATTACTCACTTCTCATATTTATCGAAATGAGTAACAAAATCTCTACAGTCTCTTGGTCTAATGTCTCATTTCTACAGAATTAAAAAATTTTACAACAGTTTTGCAAAGCTGTTTTTTCTGCTGAAAGTATCTCTAAACAGCTAATGCTTTAACACTAAAAAAATTCTGGTTGAAAATTGATGAATTAGAATTTTCTGGTTAAATTTATTAGAATTCTAATTTATGAAGAAAACGAGAATTCTGGTTGATATAATAATATTTCTAGTAAAGTCTACTAGAATTCTTATTTTTACCAGAATATATATTTATTAGAATCCTAGTTATCTCAACTAGAATTCTAATAGATTCAACCAGAATTCTAATTTATCTATTTTCTACTGAAATTACTATTTAATCCAACCATTTTTTTTAGTGAACATTTTAGCAATCAGTTTGAGTGTCCTACATAATTATTTCGATCCTTTGAATAAAAATATTTCAGATCTGTATATTCTAGTTAAATTTTTAGATACTTCAGCATCTTTTGTTCAGTGTAGCTGTGTGACTAGGCGTGTGCTCGTAATTACCGCCACATTGTGCGTAAGATGTCCGCAGGGTGTTTGGATAGAAAACTTCGCCGTTTGATCCACGTACGGCGTTTGAAACTCACTTAATCGATCGTGACTACATACACGATTCAGATATATGCAAGAATACGTGAAAATGTATGATCGTTTTTTCGCATCTTTTTGAGATCGTAGTTTCCTTTTCACCGCTACGCGGAATTCGTGTGCAGCGAGTAACGAAAGAAATCGGCAAAACGTGCAAAGTAGAGAACGCGTTTCATGTACGATAGCTTTTCGCGGGCTCTTCGCGCTCGTCGTTCCATAAAATCAAGATATCGATCGTGCCTGTACAAAGAGATTCCACTTTGCTCTTCGATCCACGATTTTATCGGATTCGCTGACACACTTGGAGGTTCAGCGAACAGAGGGAATGTTTACGACTGCGTTAATCCAAATGACGGTGCGGGTATATGTAAATTCGCACGTCTCCGGAATAAAAAGTAGCTTTGAGCTTACTTTTTTGTTCCTCTCAAAGATTGATTACATACGTAACGTTTTAGATACAAGGACTTCATAGGACTTCTGGTAATTTTTTCTTTCATTAGTTAATACATATGTTTCTGTGAATACGTAAATGGATTTTGGTAAGAATTTTATCTCGAATTCGTTAGAGTCACCTTAAAGATCTTATAAAGTTATATTTTTTTGATATACTGAATAATTATTGTGGCAGTGTGTCTACTTGGATGGTTTTATTCTTCTTGATAAAGATTTTTTATGCTAAAGATGTAATTAACTATATACGCATCTCTGTTTTATTCTTTACATAAAATTACATTTAATACTAAAAAAAAAGTGTAGAAAATCGAAAATTTAGAAAAGTAGAATATATTAGATGTTAAGTCTAATCTAGATAACAGTGGAATATATTAGATACCAAATCTCGTATTCTCGCTATGAATTTTTCATGAGTTCATATTTAATTAATGACAAACAATGGAAACATGGCAGTGAATCGTAAATATTCCAGGATATATTGTTTTGAGCTTTGCTTACATCCGTAAAAATAAGATTCAACAACGCATAGGAGAGAGATAAAGTTTCCTGCAGAAATCCAGTAAAAGATTCTACGACACACAAATTTGCGGGATCCAAGCGGGATCTCGAGAACATACTCCAGTTGAAGTCTCGCGCGTCTCCGAATTTTGGTACTCGACAGACTGTAAAATTGAAATATCGACCTACACTATCAAAATACCACAGATATAAATCTTTTAGCTTTCTGTATTTTCTATATTATAGAGTTTTTTTTAGACAGCATAAACTTTAGAAAATTTATGTTAATTAAAAGGCATTAATTAATTTCAAAGAAAATAAAAATAACTCATAATATAATTTGAAATATAAAAAAGAATGAATATTAAATATATTTTAATCAGAATAATCTAAATTTACAGATGTAATATTAAAAAATTGAATTGTTCGACATTTTTGTGTGAAATGGCAATTGCTACAATAATAGATGCAAAAATTACGAATCACACTGATAATAAATTCAAGTAGAATAATGTCTTTTTTATTTTAATTTTTACTTCATAGAGAAAGCTAAATTATTTTTACTCATCATAATCTTTGTTATTCAAATAATCACTGCATAGGAGTTTCAATAGATAGAACGGTTAATTCCGGAGAGATATAATTGAGCAGGTACGTTCAATAGATCCATGTCAGTTCCGGAGGATTAATATCATTTTTCACGTAAAAAAATACGTTTGGTTTTCATATGCAAATAATAAACTCAATCGGATAACTTCTGATTTTTTATCGTGCAAAGAAATATTGAAATTTTATTGTACGGAAATTTTAAAGAGAGTAGCTTCCGTCGTTGAAACGGAAATCGTTTACCGCGTCTAAGTTTCCGCTAGAAACCCATTTAAGTCTTTCTGGCTGGAAAACGCAAAGGATCTCTAGCTAGTGCCAGGGAAGATCCTTGTACCTGCCCCCGGCTTTCGCGACTCGACGGGCCGTAAAATTGGGATATCGATCGGTTGAGGCCGCAGCGAAGAAAATTCCTACCACTGTCGATTTAGGCGTTCAACTGGGACCAGCTGCGTTTCGCAACACCAATAACGTTAAGCAAATACAGGAACTTTTGGCTATAACGTTCGGGAATGTAATGTTCGTGATATTATGGAAACGATATCATATAATTCTAACACGATTCGGATATCATTCTGAAAATATTACGCTTGATTTACTTCCGTTTGCCATGATGTAAGGATTAATGCGCATTATATGTATATAGCTGCATGCCGTTTGAAAACGCAAAAGACGGTATTACGATAATATTTTATGGAGAAGAAATAACGTTTCAATTAAATTACGTAATTAGGAAAATGAGTGTTGCGCGCAAATAATAACACTTATTATTCGTTCTGATATGTATAAATCGCGCGAAATAATGCATGATTACACAAATTGTTCAATTGCTGAAATTAACTTCGCTGAGAGATGTCGTATTGCCAGTGAATTTTCTCTGCAATGTCTAAATTGCAAAAAATAATAATTTCATAAATGCAATAATGGCTGTGAAAGGACGCTTTAATTGAGAGATGCGTCAGTCCAACGTTTCGAGGTGAACTGCTTTTATTCTCAACTTGAATCATTCCGATTTATCTTTAATGAAGCGCTGCGTATTAAATCCGTGTCTTACTTGGTTCAGAGAATAAGCTATTCTCTATGAATTTTAGTCCTATGAAATCGAGTGTTTATTGAATATAAGAGAATAGGATATATTATTTTATAGCGATATATATATACATATGTATACGTACAGCTATAGCCACAAGTAAAACACTTTCAATTTATTTATTACATTTATTACTAATTCAATTTCAATTAAATTCATTACAAATAAAATTCAATTTATTCGTAATAAAACAAAACATATTTCAATTGATTATTAATAAAATTTAAATATAATTTATTACAAATAATAACTTTCAACCTATTCTATTTTTAGACGGTAATAAAATTTAAAGAAAAATTAACAAAATATTAAAATTAATATAAAATAAATATTATTTTTCAATAAAACTATTTTTTAATTTATACAATACTTCGTTATAGAGAAAAAAATAGCAATTATATAAGATTTATATGTAGACTGAACGTGCATATAATCGAATAAACTATTTTATAGTTACAATAATTATAAAATAGTTTATTCTGTACATTAGTTTATTCAACTATGTAAATTCATTCTAACATAAAAAAAACTTACATAGTTGTCACCTTTATAGTTGTCATCATTATATTTTTGTCTGAGTGTAGGTACAGAATTTTATCAATTTGCAGGGTCCTTTATATTTTTGGTCAAGACTGTGTACGGTATTCAAAATCACAGAAATGAGTCTCATATGATTTTCGTTTTGTCGAGATACTTGACTTTGCTAAATTATTATTTTTCGTTATATTTACTGTTACTACTATTTATCGTTCTTTCAAAATCAAACTTTAGTATTTAACAGGATAACGTCTTACAAAACTAGAATTTTAGTATCAAATCGATTTTAAGCAATAATAAACATACTGAAATGCTACTTGTCATCAATTCCGACTATTTTTCCGTTGTGCGTTTAAATATGTGCGTTCCAGTGTACGTTCAATCGGAAAAGCGATACATGAGAAGAGTGTTCTTGGCACTTTGGAAATGTCGTTTGAATACGTGCGCTATATAATTTTTCGCGAATGGATCCACGTAAATGTTACTCATACAGGCATAAAGATTCAGTCGAATATCACTGAATACCGGAAGCGACGTTTATGCGCGTTGCAGAGCGTGTCTCTCTCGCGAACTCGTAAATTATTACGGCCAATAAATAACGCTCGGGTCGATGAGCGATAGCGATCAAAAGGAAACCGTCTCGTGATATATGTGTATCCTGCGCACCCTGCGGGGGTTGGTTACTCCTTCCATCTCTTAATCCAGACATATGCGCACTCATGTGCGTATTGGTATGCATATGTGCACGTAGATTGTGTGACGTATTATGTGCGTAAAGTATATGTAACGTGTGTGTCGGTGATGTGATATGTGCGGCGAGGCCAGTCGCGTACGTCCTCTCGTTTCCACTAAAGCACGCTTTCATTAATTTCCATTAATTACTCGCTTTCTTCGAAAGTTGGCCTCTTTGGTAATTTGCGACTTAGTGTGTTCCATTAAAAAAAAAAAAAATTAATCTGCGAACAGAATTGATTAATAATTTGAATAAAATTAAATGTCTCGTCTCGATTCATTTTATTAAAAGAAACTCTCATGAATTATATGAAAAATTGATGAAACAAATTAGTTTTTACATATAATGTAACTTAGAAATGGGGAATGAAAGAAGTCAAGATACAAGGTTCAATAATGGATGGTTTTTGAACTATGTTGTATTAAAAGATATACAATTTGTGCTTACAGAGTACCTTTGATGCACTAAAATTCAAAAACTGTCCATTATTGAGCGTTGTATTGACATCTTTTGTTCACATTATAAGCTATATTATATGTAACGTCATAATATGAAGAATAAAAGATGACACAAGGTTCAATAATCGATAATTTTTGAGCTGCATATGTTGTATCAAAAGTGTAAAAGTTGAGCTTATAGAACACTTTTGTGATACATCATAATTTAAAAACTATCCATTATTGAGTCTTCTCTCTATGACATCTTTTTTGTGTTTTCATCACATTTAAAAGTTACATTATGTATGTGAAAACTAACTCATTTTATCTAATTTTTCATATAATTTATGCAAAATTCTTTAGTATAAATTTTGAAAAAGACATAAGTAATGCATTTCTTAAAATACATGTATTTAATATCATAAATTTATACGTTTATCGCGCAAAAATTTCCCTTGAGAATCAATAATCATTCAACGATAGAAAGCATATACGGCAATGAATTTATACTTTCAAGGCAAAAATCAAAGACGGGGGAGTGCCACTTTGGAAGACCGACGAGTCGCACCTTAGATACTATAATATCACACCTACTTTCATTCTTGAAGTCAAACTTCTTCACTTCGGTCTCACACACAACATTTCTCCCTGCTTGTCCCGCATTTTTTTTTTCCTCTTTTGCGGCTGCACGAACTTCGTTTCACTTTCTGCGTCCTCGCACTTCGCTCTCACGCGCACTCTCTTACTTTCCTGTCACGCTTGCTCGTCCCTTTTTATAGCGTCTTTTCCGAAGAGCGGTCGAATGAACCGTCTCTCGCGGAATCCTCTTCTCAGGATTTTCTTCTTTTCTTCGCGCTCGTACGTCCTTGCTCGCTTCTCGTGACCAAACGCTCTGTATCGTCGGCAGCGAAACACGTGAAACAGCCGCGCTGCACTCGGCCAAGTGAAAATTCATCGTATTCGTCGGACGATCGTATGTGTGACGCGTCCAAAGATCGTCAAATATCTCGCGGAATTGTGCGTGGGAAATTCTGTGCAGTTTCCAGGGAATGGAAAGTTACTTTTAATAGCAATTAATTACCGTTACTTGTTACCGATTAAAAAAAAGAATAACTAGTTACTGTTACTAATTACTGCAATAATTCTCAAATTTATTATTATATTACTGTCATTTAAAAAGTAACGATTCGTTACTTCTTTGTTACTTTTTTAATGCTGAAACAAGATTAATAAAAGCAATAAATAATGACGAAACTAGTCCAATATATGAAAACATAATTAAGAAAGGAAGTGCCTTTTCAATTCGAGCTAGAGCTTGTACTCTAATAATATTTCAGAGTGAATTTATACATATACATTATATCTAGTTCTATAAATCACGCGCCTATTAAATTTTCGGTCTTAAAATACAATCCGGCTGAGGTGATATTTTTAACGATAAATTTTGTGGTACATGACATCGCTTCTGCCAAACTGAAAGATGTTCAAAATTTGTTCTTATAATGTTAATATCAGTCAAAGATTAAAGATTGAATGTATAAAAAAAATTATGTCAGAAATAAATTTGCAAAAGTAACAATAAACGTAATTATAAAATTCGTTATCATAAAAATGTAACTACGTTATCGTCACAGTTGCAAAAAAAAAAAGAGTGACGCCGTTATTATGCAATTCGTTAAGAAAAGTAACCTGTAACGGTAATGACGTTACAAGTACGCGTGTTACTTCCATTCCCCCTAACAGTTTTATAATGAAATAGTAATTGTACGCGAGAATAACTATATCCGTGGACAGAATGCCACACACTGCATGATGGATCGTTTTTATGAAAATATTTGAAAGAAATACAAAAATTGAATGGTTAATTGGAAATTTTTTACTGAGCGAATGCTGCGTTGATAATAAAATTTGGTTTACTAATTTCCAATTCAACATTATACGTTTTCATTATGACGAAGCGAATGTATTGCTTTGGATTGGATTTTCGATGTTATTTAGTCATTATTCCCGTTACGATAACAGCATACAAATTGTTTTTGTCAAAATAATCACGAATTTAAACTTTTATGAGACCTCCTGTAAGGGAGCCTCTCTTTCAATAAAATTATTATTTGTACCCATATAATGTGCAACCGCGCATTTGCAATTTTGCAATGCGAGGTATTCGAATTATTAATCTCGGTTTTTGTTGATGCCGGCGCGGCAAATCCATTTATCGATTTATACGTAATTCGCGTTTCGCCATGGTGTAGTGACTTATACGCGTTTCGGTAGTTAATCTCACGCGTGTCGTAAAACGGAATTTGCACGCGCTGCACCAGAATTTATATCTCCGCGGTACGACATGCATGCTATGAAGTACGGCTAGTTCTGTCTAAATCCCCACGACGGCAATTGTCGGAGTGCAAAATAGAACGGACTTTATTACGAAAATACAGTCGAACGCAATTGAGCGCAACCTTCCAAATTTATATTAAATTTTATTTAAACTAAATTTGGAGAAACTTAAATCTTGATAAATTTAAGAGGATACAAGATCAAAAATTATAAAATTATTACTATTACTCGAAAAATTTGTGATCGCGTTATCTAATTCATGACATTTACTATTAGCAGTAAAATCTTGAAACTTCAATGAAAAGTTAATGACGACTGCGATCGACTTTAAAGAGTCTCTCGGATCTGGAACTCGTTAAAAAGATTGGGAGTTAAATATGATAAGAAGTCGAAGGAAGATAGAGAGTGAAAGAGAGATAGGGACCTCTACAAAAATTACAAGGAAACTTTCAACTAAGTACATTAACACTAAGGAATACTGGTCTAAAAAGTTGCTTAAAATATGCGAAGGTACATTTATCCAATTATTTTCTATCAAAATTACCGTGGTGGCAATATTGACTTCAAAATATTTTTTTTATTCTTTATATGAAACATACTGCGTACTTTATCCAAAAGTGACACAACTCAAAAAACGTAATTTTCGAGTTATTACCATCAATAAGTTAAGCAAATATTACCTTATCAAAAGTGAATTAACATTATAAAGAATGGTCAAAACATCACAACTCGGAGAGAATGGATTTAAAAAATTGTGAAACAAAAATGACGTTTAACTAAGAATGCATTTTTTTTGTCAATATTATTTAGTTAGTCAATAATTTTCTGTTAAGTTAAAAATAATTTTTTTTTTTTTTTCTGAAAAACTTAATTTTTTGAGTTGTACCATTTTAAAAATAAGGCAGCGATATGAATAGATCATACATAATAATCCAAATATGACGTTAAAATAAAAAAAAAAGTAATACATACACCAGATATAATATATTAATATATGTTTTAGTAATTAAATAATTAAAATGCATAATAATTAATAGAAATTAATTTTTTTTATAACCGCTACGATCGTTTCATCTCAACAACATTTTCTCACGTGTCTCTTTACATTAGCAATCCGCCGACAAGCAAATACGACAGCAGTGCTGAACGCGAAAGCGTAGTTGGACCGAGAGCGAGCCGATCGATCGATTAATCGTCTACCGTCGCTTAATCGCTAAGTCTAATTTTATATTTAAGGATCGGACAACTGACACTGAACCTGTCGCGCGTTTCTAGAGCGCGCGCCGCAACGTAATTCCCATTCGAAGGGGCTGACTCACGCAAGGAGGCCAATAGGTCACGTTGTGAGCAGAACGAGCGCGAGGATCGCCGTGAGCAGCTGAACGAGGATGCTGGTATGGATGCTGCGTGCAGCCGCATGCATATCACCAGCGCTGAGCCTCTGGTTGTTCACATACGCCTTCATCACCTTACGCTCGGCTTCGTATACGCGCGAGCCGACCTCGGCGAAGCATTTGATCTTGACCTGTCCGTTGTTAGCAAAGTGTCGAGGTTCAGCCTCCAATCGTAGCCCCAAACTGTTGGGAATGCTTCCAGTGCTCATAGGCGGCAACGGCGGGTGCTGAACAGTGTTCTCGAGAGATACCTGCAACGAACACGATTGAAGCGATTTAATGAAGAGCAATTGCCGGCGACATAGAGATTCAGGCTGATTCACGAAATTCCGCCTTCTCTTTGTGGTGACGGAAGCAGACTATTCTATACTCTGGTGTCTACAGAGCTTAAGCTATAACGATTATATGTTCTTGGGAAGTACGGATATGAAACAATAATCAGGAAAACACTCTTTTCGTTAGATTTTTTGTTTTTGCCAAAAAAAGATATGGTGCTAAATTATTATTTCAGAGTAGCTTCCAATAAGACTTGATATAGTCTATAAAAGTTATCTCGCGATATTAGTTTATTTTTTCAATAATAATTTATTTAAGTATAGTTTATTTTCGATAATAAGATTAATAACATTATTCTCGATAATTAATTGTATCATTATAGATACAGTTTATCTGGCAGGAAAGATGGTTATATGTATTACATATTGAAGTAATTATCTCTAGTTTTTTGTGTGATGTGTTTTTTAGCGAGAGATGAAAAACTTGTATAATTTTTATGATTCAAGCTATCAGTAATATTTTTTTTTGGAAAAGTTAAGAAAAGTTCATCGTTTTAGTTAACAAAATGTTTTTAACATGGCATGAGAAATACAATTTCTGTTTATTAAAATATAATGTATTTAATCACTTTTGCAGTTAAAGAAAAAGATTTAATCTAATTTGATTTTGAAATTAAGGTACTACATTGATGCAAAAGCAGATAAATTTTAGAGAAGATTTTTGAATTAAAAACAGAATTTTTATGATTATAAATTTTTATTCTGTATATTTTTACCTACTATATTATTTACAAAACAACACATTTAATTATTATTTATTGAAAAAATACAATGTTTTCCTCCTTTGTATTTGTGTCAGTTTTAAATAAAAAATATTAAACAAAGGAAAAAATGTGATAAAAAAATAATAACGAATAGAAATAAAAAGGTCAGTAAACCTTGATCAGAGTATGGATTTAACTTTATCTGCAATTTTTTTTAAAGATTCTTCCTCAATTTTATAAAATTTATAACTGTTTTTACACAATTTAAAGTATTAATTTCTTAATCAAGATGCTAAAAAATTCAAAGGATACAATATTTCAACATATAGTTACTTTTGCATTTCGGCTATTCATACATATATTATATGTATATACAATAACATATGCATATAATACTTTATGTATATAATACGTATAAATAATTTGAGAAGCCAAATTGTGCAAAAGCAGTTATATTTAAAAATTAAATGGAAAAGATGCCATACAATTTCCAATTAAATGAATAATGTAATAGTTATTTAATTATATAACGAATGATTTTATATATAATTATCTTTTTACAGCATTTTAAACTTTAAAAGCGTTTACCTATTATATTATCTTTTTTATGCTCAAATTCTCTTAAAAACGGAACGATACAGCTTTAAAATATATAAAATACTGCATAATAATGATAATTAATATAATAGGAGGTTCTTTGTATTTAATTACATAATTATATCAAAAAGGAAACGATTAAAAATTGGTTTGAAAATTATAATTTTAATTATAATTTGCTCCTTTATGTAACTGCACGATCGATTTTGTTGCCAACTCAAATGTTATCCCTTTTCAATGTATATTAGAGACCACATTATGCAAACGTTAAATATATCTATATGGTGCAGCGATAGTGCGATGTTAATAAGAGGAAAATTCCGCTGAAAGTCGACACACCGCGAATCGTTTGTTACGTGCCGGGCTACATGGAAAGAAAAGCGGCGGCGGCGGCTGGTCGGCGCAGCCGCGGATGAGAAACGAGCTCGCTGAAATTTTTGTCTCGCATGCTGTTAAAGGCGAGCTTTCCTTTCAAGCGCGGCTAGGAGAGGGCAAGGAAAAATTCGGCTATGTCCGCTTTAATTTCTGACGGCGGATAAATTTGCGTGTCAGATTATTTCTCCGTTCCGTTAACCGAATTTTTTCGACCATTATTTGCGACTTCCTATTTTACACAAACGCATTGTTCCCCGCGGCGAAACCGTCGGCTATTGTGTAACGCGAGAAAATAATCGCTCGCAATTTCGAGTACCTCGGGCGTTTCCTGGAACGCGAGAGATCGTATCTTAATCTTGTAATAATTAACATCAAGTATCTTGACGATTATCATTACATTTAACTTTTTGTCGGCAATGTGGAAATTTTTAGTTTGTTACCTAATCTTTCGAACTTTATTGTAGATCTTTATATTCAGTGTTCCTGACTGTATAAAAATCTGGAAAATTCTTGTGAAAGTTTCAACGAGTTTTTACTATCATAGACGTTAGATTGTGTACGTTACTTATTTTTTAGAGATTTAAATTCATACTAATTTAAATTTATAGTAAATTAAAATTTTATTATAAATTTGAATGTAGTATAAATTTAAATCTCTTTTATAAAAAGTTCTCAATTATCTTTATATTATTCTGGACTATATGAAGAAATTTTTACAGTTTTGTGAAAAAGCTTCAACGAGTTTTTATAGAAGTTTTTTTTTTTAATTGTATTTTACTTATTTTTTACAAGTTTAAATTTTCCAGAATTTATAAAAAAATTTTATATACCTACCTTTATGTATTCCGGACTGTATGAAAAATTCTTATATATTTGTGAAAGATTTAACAACGAATTTTTACTATCATAGAAGTTGGATTGTATGTTACTTATTTTTTTACAGATTTAAGTTTATACTAAATTAAAATTTATACTAAAATTTATAAAAACTCTTCTCTTAATTATCTTTATACTGTTCTGACTACATAAAGAAATTTTTGAACTCTTGTGAAAGTTTTTAACGAGTTTTTTCTATCATAGAGGTTGAATTAATTGTATTTCATTAATTTTTTACAGATTTAAATCTGTCTATCAGAATTGACACACAATTTTTATTGCTTTGGATTATGCCATATAAAAACGAAGTTTTACTATCATAGAATTTAATGCGTATTATATTTTATTAATTTTTTACAGATTTTTAACTTTATTTACCAGAATTCACAAAAAAATTCTTATGTATATTTTTATACATAAATACAATATTATTCTGGACTATATAAAAAAGTTCCTACACTCTATTGAAAGCTTCAATGAGCTTTTACTACTTACATGGAACTTGATATTAATTTTTTTACAAATCTAGAATTGATCAACCGCAGAATTTATAATAAAAAGATCAATTTTAATGTTTTTTCTAACATTGCCAATAAAGAATTAAAATTCTAATGAAACAGAGTTTACGTTATTCGTAAAATAATTAATGATCAAAATTTTGTTAAGCAAAATTACAGGAGATTTGTGTCTCTCTACTTAGGATTTTCTTTCAAGCCTCAATGAACAAACTTCCACAGAAATATGGAGATAGTTTTCCGCAGTTCGCTGCTC
The DNA here is from genome assembly GCF_001594065.2 of Cyphomyrmex costatus. NCBI lineage: Eukaryota > Metazoa > Arthropoda > Insecta > Hymenoptera > Formicidae > Cyphomyrmex > Cyphomyrmex costatus. Next base: position 281,348 of record NW_017280227.1, on the reverse strand, counting down.
CAGTATGGCATGCGATATCGTTAGGGGAGTTTCGAAAGACTTGGACAGATCATAGGATCGTCTGCGAAACGCTGCGGGACGCATACATATGCAGCGGGAAGATCAGCGGGCGTTTGGCTTTAAGCGTTCGACGTTAACCATAAGCCGTAGTACGAGCCATGTAACTAATCGAACTAGCACATTGGACCGAGCTAAACTATCGTCCTCGCTTTGTGGCAAGGATCGCCGACTCCCAAAGTTAAAGCCCCAGTCCATGGAGAACTACTGTTCGTAGATAATGCCCGGGTCCAAGACCGTCTTACTTACCAATAACTTCCGCATACTGAAACTGAGAATAATGGACGCTGCATGACACGAAAATTCAGTGTATATAGAGCGGCCGCGATGATAGCTGGGCGAATAATCACGCGCGTTATCGTCGCCCCTAGCGCGTGAATAAAAATTACATCCGGCGGACGTTATTTTGCAAAATAACTGAAACACGCTATGGTATGCTGATTGATAGTAACGAAGGAATTCGCCGAAACACGTCGCGCTTACAAAATTTGCATCATCGCTATTTTCCTCTTGTTTTTCTTTTTTTTTCCTTCGAAAATACCAGTTGCGCATTAGTTGCATTTTGCTGCATCCATACCGGTCATGTCGAGTTTATTGATGCATTACACTTGTTTTGTATTTTGTATTTTACGCAACGTCGCGCACCCGAGTCTCTAATGCGTCGGCGGGAGGGAGATTTTAACAAATGTGCCAAAGCTATTTCAATCGAATTTTATTGACCCCGGCATCCTTTTGATTTATACGTTATTACGTTTTATTGCAGCCCGGCTCTCCCGGAGCTTTTTGAAGACCGCTTTTTGCATTTTACGTGAGCGTAATGACTATATAAAATGTACCTCTATACAGTGCGTTGCGCGCTTATAAATTTTGACCCTATTAAGTCCCACCCTTTTACGTATTATACATATTTATGTAACAGGAATTAATTTTGCGAATTCTTTAACTCTAACGAATTAATTACTGATAACACAAATGCATAATAAGCTAATAATGAATGGCTTAAAATTATTAAGCGCGCTGATTACATACCTTACATTATTTACAGCTCTCGCTTTGTTTCATCTGAAAATCGTCTTTTTCCAACGCTAATTACCGCGCTAAATATAGTACCGTTAAATTAAATTCGCATTTCCCGCCCGCGTTAAAATTTCACTGACATAATGTACGCGCGCCGCATGGTCGTGAGAAAAGCGCCCAGCGCTAATTACCCGCATCCCTTCGTTGGAGAAATCGCTGCAGGCTTGATTCTGAGGAAAGACTAATCTCATCGACATATAATATTAGACGGATGACGAAATATCTTTCGTATTATTACGTAGAAATCTCAAGTATGATAAGCAATGCTTAAAACTTTTTAAAAAGTTTTGACATTGTAGTAACCAATTTTAGAATCGTACATAATTATTTAATCAGTAAAATCAGATGTGTGTCTACTTAAATTTTTAGATACTTTAGAAAAAACCGTGCTTCTGTCAAGATGATTTTGATTCTATGCTCCGTCCCACACTGTATGTCAATAGAACTGACGTTCATTTGCGCTCGATTGTCGGAGGCGATGTGACGCCGGGTTCACGAAACAGAGATGCTGATAATTGTAATTGGCAATAGATTTCGACGGACATTGCCGATGGGCCTCCATAAACCTTCAGGAGGCAGTCATTATCGGCAACGGGAGTTAATCGTCAGGGTGCGTTGGCACGCGCGGGTGATATTTCAAGGCCGTTATGTGGAGGCCGCATCGCATCGCATCTCGTCGGCTCGGCTCGGCGACGATTAGCCCTCGTCATATCGATGATTTATGCATGTTCATACGGATACCGGAAGATCATTGTTCGTCTCTTGCCCTGTGCTGATCCACGTTCTGCCGTTTCGCGTACCTACATTGTACTCCTCCGGCTTTTCACCGCGAACGGCTCGTCGTTCTAGTACGAACAATGTTTGCCCCTGGGACTGCGGGCCGCGGCCATAAGGGCGATTTGCCCGCAATTTCTGAAGGATCCCATTGTGCGATCGGCGATCGTGACCGGAATCCCACGCGGACGAGCGCGCCCGCGACAATGGGAAACGATTGGGAAACCGTATGTGTAATATGCATTCCCGCGAGGAAACACGGACCGCGCCTGCATGCCAGGAATTTTTCGCGTCGCGTGGTTTCGCGGCGTATCCAAGATTCGTACGTGACCAAGGAAAAACACTCTCTCAGTTACATCCTTTTTTCCGCGTGTATCGTGTAGCGACAAATTGACGAATTATATTTTTCTTTAAGAACAATCTCTTGTGAAAACAGCGTTAAAAAATGTCTCGTATTTAATAATAACACAGTGCAACAAATTTTGATCAATTTTCTGTTTCTCAGCAATTCACAGATGTTTCTTGTAGGGATTCTTACACTGAAAAAGAATATACTTTTTAAACAATTCCGTCGTCTTTCAATTTTAGAGACTATTTTGAATTGCTTGTAATGACGCAAATTACAATGTTTTTTTAACTCCCTAATAGTGATTCTTATGTATTTTGTTCCGTAAAGTAAAAGAAAGAAATCCTAAATTACTTAAATTTATCGATTTCTACTACATACGTAATTCTTTGATTACTTGAAACGTAATAAACTACCGCAATAATATCACGAATTGAATTGACTAACAATTCAACGATTATTGTCTTATTGATGCTGTTTACGCATCTTATATCGGTTTTAATAATGTTGAATAATCTATTAAAAAATTGTAGTACCCCCAAGTGATTATTTTTCATTATTATGAAAAATATAATAATAATAGGGTGGACAAACGAAAATAATGGGTGGACAAACGTGGACAAACAGTGGACAAACGAATGCAATAATGATTTTATCAAAATTCGCATTTAGGGATGCTGACTTTTCAGAGCAGCTCTGAGAAGTCGGCACCCCTAAATACGAATTTTGGTAAAATCATTATTGCATTCGTTTGTCCACTGTTTGTCCACGTTTGTCCACCCGTTATTTTCATTTGTCCAGCCTCCAAAAAAAAGTTATACACAAAAAAAAAATTGTAGTACCCCCAAGTGATTATTTTTCATTATTATGAAAAATATAAGAATAATAGGGTGGACAAACGAAAATAATAGGTGGACAAACATGGACAAACAGTGGACAAACAAATGCAATAATGATTTTATCAAAATTCACATTTAGGGATGCTGACTTCTCACAATAAGTACCAGTACTGATTCTGTATTAATAATATTATAACACACACAGTACTAGTATTGTATAAAAAATCCGTACTACTTCTCTTATATTAAAATAAATTTATCACAGCAAATATAAATCAATCGTAACAGATACGTTTTTCACAGTCAAAAGCATGAGAGAGAAATGTTTTAGGTTAATACGTTACTTTTGACAATTTCAATATAGGTGCGGTTCTGAAAATCTACCGGCAATGTACTGATTCGGTACAGTGGCTTGACATGTTCCTTTTGCCAATTTCTATACAAATATGGCACAGATAATCCGTTGGCAATGTACCGTTTCAATGCTGATACCCGATAAGTTACTTTTGACAATTTCAATATAGATGCGGTACTGAAAATCTACCAGCAATGTACTGGTTCGGTATTGTCGCTTGACATACTTCTTCTGTCAATTTCAGTACGTATATGATATCGATGATATATCGGCAATATACTGTTCTTGTACTGATATGTAAAGACATTTCTTTATTAATTTCTGTACAGATATCATACCGAAAATCTACTAATAATATACTAGCTCGGTATTATTATTCACCGATTCACACGCTGGAAGAGTACCATAATGTTGTTTATTTAATACTGGTCTAATATAGAACTAGTACTGAAAAACGAAATCCGTTTTTCAATACACAATCGGTACGTTGCCAGGAGTCAATGCTGGTTTATGGTATTCTGTTCCCACTTGGGTAGTGTTATTCCAGGCTTTTTTTTCAATATAATTTCTAAACATCTCTTGAATGAATTAAATAATTAAAACATATTAATCTTTCAATTGAAGCTACCGCTATTATTTTTTCAGTCAGAGAAAAATACGTTTCAACGGTTAATAACGCCGCGAGTTATGTGCGAAACAATATTTTATTATTACAAATATTTTATACATACGACCATGCATTGTCGGCGCTAAATGGATGAGAAAACGCCAGGAAAATGGGATTTATGCCGCTCTCGTTTGCTCGTATTTCTCGACGGTGCGAACGACAACTTTCAGTGACGACGAAAGTACACGAGAATAATGAAGCTTGCGGTGCCGTGTGTAGACCAGTACGCGCGCGCGTGTAATTGCATTTTTTGAAATAATTCTCTCCACATGGAATTTGTACTCGCCAGCTGGCTAAGAACAATGTAAATCCTCATTTCCGGCGCGGACATTGGTACGCACGCTGTACACGCATAAGCGTACATATATTTTTTAAACAAAGTTTCTTTTGAAAATTATTCAGGGATATATCTCGCAGTTTAATTATGCACCGTTTCCTTTTTAGCAACGCTGTTCGTTTTTCAGCGAGGAAATCGCGAGATGTTGCGGAATTAACCAATTTCGTTCCTTCCTGAATCTTAATCTTTATTTACGGGGATTATTCTAGCGGTACTCGCGAAAAATAATATTAGCCGAAACTTCCTGCTTTCTCGTAAAGGAAGATTTCTCTCGTCGTATCACTTTACGCGGCTCCGCGCACGTTGGCGTTTTACCATCGCGAGGCCCCAGGAAAATAATGTAACTTCATCGTAACATTGTTTTGGATGGCTTACATGATACGGGAAGCAAAGGCGGAATTCAAAACAACAGCGGGAAAGGCTCTGCCTTAGGATATAGTTCGCAGCTGATGTTAAAACAACGTTTCCGTAATATCTGCTTTAACAGCCCTCCGGGTTACAACGCGTGAATTGCAACGGCGCGGCGCGCACGCTTTTCTTTCTGTTGCTTTGTACCGGCGTTTCTTAATGCCAACCTAGCCGTGGCGTTTGCGAGAATAATCTAGACTTTATGAGCACATGCCCGATGGGGCTTACGCGCGCAAGTAACAAAGGTTGCACGTCTTTCTGCCGCTGAAAGATACGAATCAGAATCTGAAATGCATGCGCATGAAATGCATCGCAACGAAGTGCTCGCGAAAGACCAATGTTAAAATTAAAATTACCTCGTGTTCGAGAGAATGTCATTAATAACGCTGATTTACAATGCTGTCTGTTTTTCAACGTCTGAATGATGATTCTTACGTATTTCTAGCTGCTAAAGAACATATAAGCTGCAAAATAAATTCTACAAATTTAAATAACACTTTTTTCGTATACACTTTTTTTTACTATACGGATTAAAGTAGATACGAATCACTAATTAGGCATTGAGAAATAGAAACCTTGTAAACTAGTGTCTTTTTACATTAAATGTTACCAATTATTATTTTAATATACCTGTTACTTAAAATTGACATAAACGATAAAAAAAACTTTATAACATCATATTTATTTACATGTAGGATGTCTCTAGATAAGCGCTGTTTGGAGTAACTGTTTATCGACTATAACATCATATTTATTTACATGTAGGATGTCTCTAGATAAGCGCTGTTTGGAGTAACTGTTTAACCGTGGAAGAAACGAAAAAAGCGTAAATATTATATATATTTATTATCTTTAATGTAGAACAATTATCTAAAGACACTTAGTATATTGTAAAAAGTATTAAAATTTTTTATAGCTATATATACATATATTATACTTATATATTAAATATAAATTATATTATCACATAAAAAGCAGAGTTTCTCTCAAAAATTGGGGTATGTTAAGTTAGCACCCCAACTATAGTACTCAGGAGTTCTGATTAGAGTTCCCACTTTCTTTGACGAGACGAAGAGTTCCCTATAGTTAATAACAAGAGTTCCGCTCAATAAACATTTTTTTTACATTTTTTAAAAATGGGGTGCTAACTTTTTATCGAATTT
>NW_017280227.1:189568-275217 GCF_001594065.2 Cyphomyrmex costatus | reverse complement strand
AATGGGGTGCTAACTTTTTAACGAAATTCAAGGTCGCATAGTTCTGATCAGCTTAACAGGACTATTTTGTGAATACCTAAAGTTCTTGACACATAAAAAACATTTTTGAAGAATAATAAAGTTTAAAAAAAATAGTAGAAATCTTTGAAAATTTTTTTGAGAGTACCGAGTAGTTCCGAGTAGCGTTTCTTATAGTTCTCGACGAGTTCTATCGAAAACTGTAAGGTGAAAAAGCGATTGGACCAACGGTTTGCAAGATACAGCGATATTTGTCAGAAGACCAACAATTTTTAGAGTATATCTCCGAAACCGTTGGTCCACTCGCTTTGAACCTTCATACTTTTCGACATAACTCGTCAAGAACTGTTCAGAACTCCGAACAGAACTACTCGGTACTCCCAAAAAATTTTTGACCAAACATTTTTTTCTAAGTCCCACGTCGGAAAATTTTTTTTTTTTATTATTCGAAAATTTTTTTACATATCAGGGACTCTAGGCAATCGCAAATTGAAGCTATTAAGCCGCTCAGAACTATTCCACCTCGAAATTCGATAAAAAATTAACACCCCATTTTTAAAAAATGTAAAAAGAATGTTTATTGAGCGGAACTCTTGTTATTAACTATAGGGAACTCTTCGTCTCGTCAAAAGGAAGTGGGAACTCTAATCAGAACTCCTGAGTACTATAGTTGAGGTGCTAACTTAACATACCCCAAAAATTGAGGGGTGATGGAATTTTTTTAAAAGGGCACATTTTTTTAAATAAAAAGATTCTATGAAAAGTATTTATTGTATATTATTTGTTGATCAAAATTTATTGTTCAGTGTAATCTTTCATGGAGAAGGTATATAATTAATTTTACGTGTAATTTTTTATCGAGATAGTATAATTAATTCTACGCACTCTCGCGAAGAGTCGTATCTTTTTCTCCGCAATTCGATTCTCGCTCTCGTGTTTGTGTGTAACGGCAAAGCAAAATCGTGTCGCGATGCTAAAGGGATTATCCGAGATTGATCTTCCGGGGTAATGGCTGCGTTTCGCCGTTTTCATTAAAGCCGGCATTCATTATTCGGGCGCGGACAAACGGCGCAGTGGGAGTGGACGTGGTATCGGGTCGCCCGAGACATTTGTCTCGCAGAAGCGAATAACAATCGTACCTAAATGGTAATTCGTGCATGTCTGATATCGCTGATTTACGCGAACTGCGGCGACGGGCATTTACGCTCGCCGTGCGATATTGAACGGTGTTTACGAATAACGAATATCGGAGAGACTCATGCCGAATTCGCGAATGTCATCTTGCGGCACTGTTGCCATAACGAGCACGACGCTTTTCGATGTTTGAATAAATTATATGTGTCGAGAGATTGAGACACATCCCTGGCCTTGTTATTCTAATGAGACATCGATGGATCTTGCAACGTGATACACATCGATGGCTCTCATTATAAGCCTAGAATATACAATATAAATCTACATGGAAAGAACGGTTTTGCTAAAGTGTTTAAAAATTTAGTTAGATATAATTTTCAATGTATTTATTTAGCTATTCTTTTTATAGATATTTACTTTTATTATTTGACTGTGATTCTTTTCTTATTGAATCAGTACTTTTATCACTATTGTTTTAATTCTATTTATTTATATATATATTTATTTATATCTTATATGTCATATGTTCGTACGCACACATTATTTTCTTTCTATTATATATCGATATGTTTTTACAGATTTTTCTTTTACTTTTCACTCTGGAACTAAAGTATATTACTCCAGTTCTTGAGAATTATGAAACAATAATATCACAGATACAATTTATGCAAATTGAAAATTCCTGGGAACTGCAATTTGCTCATTTTGGCTTTAAAAATATTAATTTAAAAATAATTTTATTAAATTATAATTATTGAAAAATAGCTATGTTGGACTCTCAAGCATAACGAGCATGTCATAAAAACTTACGATATTTTAGTAAGCGTTCTATATAATTATTTCGATAATCTAACAAAATTATTTTGAGATTGACATCTAGTTAAATTTTAAAAAAAAATTCCGTAAAATAGTTTTTTCTGTGGAACATTTTTAATTAAAGAAATATTCCATTAAGCGATAAATAATTTCGTCAATGGTGATATCTTTAAACGTGGCTATAACGCATATTTCATTTCTTTCCGAGTTTTTGAAGAATGATAGTTAACCTGAAGTAAACATTAATTAACGAAACCGGATTAAGTTGCTTGAAAAAGACTGAATAACGCGACCTGCTTGCAACCTGATACATAAGAGTATTAGCTGAATCTGGGTATCTGGATGACAAGATAAAGCTCTCTTTGAAAATTTATGAGATGTCCTTTCAAGATGGGCCCATCGATATGGATGAGATTATCGATTAAAGCGCGCAAACCTTTCAGAAGTTCTTTGAGCCGCAAACCTCTTTCGTAAGAAGCTAGTAATGAAACGTCCGTTCTCGTTAAGTTAGCTGGTGGCAAATTCACTTACTGGGCTTCTGCAGAGCTGGAATTGCGCACAAAATCCAATATAGGTTTTTGTCATCAAAGAAAGTACTTTTGTCTTCGAAAGCGCGTTGCGAAAAATATCACTCGAAAGATCCGTTAAATTGGAACGTCTAGAAACAGCGAGCCGCTTATTTTTAAATATAAATCTAATTTTTCAAGCTGAGCTAATTTTTTTTACAGAAATATGTAGTTTTGTATCGATTTCAGCAAGACTTTATTTTATATCACTTGCAGACAAATAACATTGTTATTCGCGTCGCGAGAGAGAAATGTTGCAATGTAGCGCGCATTTGTCACGGGAGAGAAACGCAATTGCGTCCGATTGAAATTATTCGCGTCGCGGATAAATGCGGGTAAAATCTCATCGTCGTCGGAAGTCTCGGTTCCGTCGCCCGCGGCTGTTTCATTTCGCAATCGCGCTTAAACGCCAACAATTTTCCGGCGTAACGTTGCATACTAACTTCGCGCATTCAGTAGCCCGAAGACCGCCTAACTTGTGCCTCTTAAACCGTTTTGCATGAAATTAGACGTTTCATCGTTGTCGGCCGACCACAACTCTGAGAGTTCATTCTCTTAATTACTTAAGAGAAGCACGAAGATGATCACGGTTTCATTTTGTTGTTTCTATTTATCGTTGAGTTCGTCCCATGGTTAATTAAGATATTTGGAAGCCTTGAAGGCGTACGTTATCTTGAAACGCTGAGTCTGTAAGACTACTTAATTTATGTTGACTAAAAATATGTTAAATTAAAATCTTCATTAAAATTGCTGATCCACGAGCAGTACTCGGTATCGTCGCTATAGATAGACACAACAGTTTTATTTCTTATAATTAAAAAACCGCATAGATTAAAATAACATTGCAGGCGCAGCATTATTTCTTACATATGTCATAGTGTGAAATTATAATAAAATGATATTTTGAAAGTTGACCTCTATTCTACATTTTGTCTGTCAAGTATTTTACGTACATAATACAGTAAAAAAAAAAATCAATCTTAACTTTTCAAAATTGATCGACCATTTTCAGATCGCGAATATTCAAATGTTTAACATATTGTATAAAATGATACGTCAATCACATTTTAAGACAGCATTGCTAGTAATGCGCGACGATCAGTTAGCACGTTATTGTGTTTGTTACATGCAATATTAGTAAAAAAATTTATTTTAATAATGATAATAATTCAAATTTACAAATGTAGCATAAAAAATATAATTGAGTAGATCAAATAGATTCACTGTCACTTTTGGAGGGTTAAATATTATTACTGCTTGTGCTCCTTTGTTGTCTCAGAATTAATAACTTTTGTCGTCGCAATATCCATCGACAAGAAATCTTTTTAATGTATTCTGCCGACTTGAAGGTACTTCATGTTCACGCAGGCGAGATATAAAGGCAACCTCGAAGACGAGAATGTCGCGATTGCGAAATAAATCCTACGATGTTTACAAAGTTGCATCTCCCGTGTGAATGTATAAGATATTCGCTGGAGCTACGCTTCGGACTTCGGTCGAGAGTTCTTCTACGCCGTTTCATGCGACACGTTTCTCAAATCGCCGAGGATGCGGCGGCGCTTTGTTATCAGCGTGTTTCCCCCCTTCGTTCCCCGGCACGACGAAACTTTTTCCCCACGCGCAATTTGCCGACGACAATGCGCCCTGCCACGGGACTCGCCTGCAGGGCTTCGCGCCCGGTGTGTCTCTTCTCCCTTATCGTACTCCCTTTTCTTAACGTTGAACTCTCGCCTTTCGCATTACCCCGTTCCACTATCTTCTCTCATCCTCTTGTTCCCTTCGTTCACAGCCATCTTCTTTCATTTCTAGCGTTACGCTTGCCCGATGTTTTCTATGTTCTTCCTGTCCTGTAATCATATACTCAGGGAATATCACTCTTCCTCTTTCGGGTCCGTCTTTGTTAACGCGAGAAAAATACAACATCTGAGAGGAAAATTTGTCGAAAAAGTCAATGTAATAATACTCTTATCATAATTTAGTTTCTTTTGTACTGCGATAAATGAGAAACAACAGAGTATGGTAGTTCTCGTTTTTTAATACATTTATGATATAAGAAAAAATCTCCAAAAATTCTTAATAAAATTATATAAACTAGTTATGGACTCTTTCTTGTTAAAAACAAATAAACAAACATAAATTAAAGGCTATAAAGAGTCAAACGCAGTTAACTATGCGAAAAAAATTTTTTTAATAATCTTACAAATTAACATTAAGATGCCCCGTCGAACGTTTCGGTCTGCAATTTAGACCATCTTCAGCGACGAAATAATAATAAATCAATACTCCTTTTACTCCGAGTTAGAATGCAAGTAATCAATTCTTGTTGAACGACAAAATGTTCCTGTGCACCAACTAGAGGTAAATACGATAATGGATGTGGAGTTGTGTAATGAACTTCCGAAAAATCAGAAATATGTCTCTGCTGGTAGACAAAAACATTATTTCATAATTAAATTCACAATTTAATCATACTAGAAAGACTGACTGTAATAAATATGCGTCCGTATTCGACAGTAAAAGACGATACAATCAATCTACCAGCAGAGACATATTTCTGATTTTTCGGAAGTTCATTACACAACTCCACATCCATTATCGTATTTACCTCTAGTTGGTGCACAGGAACATTTTGTCGTTCAACAAGAATTGATTACTTGCATTCTAACTCGGAGTAAAAGGAGTATTGATTTATTATTATTTCGTCGCTGAAGATGGTCTAAATTGCAGACCGAAACGTTCGACGGGGCATCTTAATGTTAATTTGTAAGATTATTAAAAAAATTTTTTTCGCATAGTTAACTGCGTTTGACTCTTTATAGCCTTTAATTTATGTTTGTTTATTTGTTTTAAAAAAATCTCCAGTTTTATTTTATGATTATAGCTACTCTCTTCGCCAATTATTTACATTTTTCCAATTAAGGTAATTGCGTCAAATATAGCCTAGTATCCAATATGGTCTAATAGAAATGTATACAGTTTCCCATTCAGTTATGTATGTTGTTTACTCAATACATATATACTGTATTTTCATTAATTGTAACAATACTTCATAAGAAATAGATAAGAACTTGATAGAGTTCCATTCAGTGGCTGAAACAGTTTTTCTAGTTAAAATATGTGGAATTTGTGTAGACATCTGGCAGCTATTGTCCTAATATTAATAGATTATTAATTAAAATACTGAGTAGTCCATTTATTGTTTTGTTTTTGTTTAGTAAATTCAGATTTTGCGCATCATTTGTGTGTAGTGTAATTGCAGACATCTTGCTTTACATCTTAATTCTAAGTGGTTTTACTTTTCAGTTACTAGACAAAAATATAATAATATAACTGTTCAATAATTGTTCAAACAACAGTACGAAATTTCTACCAGGGTATGTAAATATTGAAATTATTATTTCATGTTTTCATTTAATACTTGAAAATATTTTGTCTATTTCGAATTTGACTATATCTATTTTCAACGTTGGATTTAGCAAAATTCGCAAGTTTAGCCGATTATTGCTTTATTAGATACAGTTATTTTAAATTTATTTTTATTTAATATATATCCATTACGTAAAAAAATTAAAGAATCACCTATTCTTTCTTCCAAACATAACAAATATTTAAGAGTTTAACTTCGTCAAAAATGATTACACGTACACACGCACGCGTGAGATTTCTTTATGAAAAATGCTCAAAAGTATATTAAGCTTTAAAGCTTGAAGTTTCGAGTTTTGAAATCAGTAATTGAAACAACAATCGAACTGATTTTTTATACTGAGCTATATGGATATAAATGGAGATTTGTTACATCCAAAAATTTTTTGTACGGACTTTACAAAACTTCATGTCATGAATTAAAAATCGCAGACAACAGCAATTTATAATTTTCGATAGAATAAATATTAACTTTTTATATGTATAATATATTTTTATCATTGAGTTCTTCAACATTGAAATAAAAAAGATCGTTTTTGCTTTAATATTGAATAACTTGATGAAAAGAATTATACAATACTCAATAAAAAAAAATTAAATTTAAACTATATAAAGATTTACTTTTTAAAAGTTGCATGGAACTTTGTAAAGTTTATATAATACAAATTTTTAGATTTGACGAGTTAGTGTGTCATTTGTTAGTATAGGTCTGTAAAAATTAATCAGATTGTTATATTTAATTACCGTCAAAAGTAGAAAAAACTTTGAAATGTTTTCTGAAAAATTTTGTTATTATAATTTTTAACAAAGTTACGTTCTCTTGAATATTACCGGTTTTTAGAAGACAGAATAGGTAATTGTTTAATTTTTTTTATATATTGCATTAATTAAAAATTTAATGTATATTTGCATTAACAAATTCTAACGGTGAAAAATTAAATAGCAGGGAAAATTTAACACGAGTGTACTAGCACTAAAAATGTATTACTACATTTCTCGATAACGCTTTGCGACGATCAATTTTAACGACTGTAGAACGTATCTTTCCAAATCTTTCTAGCCCATTTCCGCTCTTTCTCTCGGACGTATCTGCATATGAAAAATGTATTTGCCCCGCTTTATATCCGTCTTCCGCTCGTGAATAAAAATGCGAATCATTTTTCGCTCGCTTAGTACCGCTCGCGAACTCGCAGGTAAAATATACGCCAGGTACATCGTCGTCTGCGCCATTTTTTCTATTTCCTCTGCAATTCCTAGTTTCTTTGATTATCCGTTTTACAACCTACATTCGTTATCTTCACATTGATTTTTTTCCTCACTGTTTGATATTTTGATCTTGATTTTTACTTATTTTATATATACATAATTTTTTTTTTTAAAGTTTATTTTATTCTTGTTTCTCTGTATATATTGTTTTTATTTAATTTATAATTCAGTACCGTATAATTTATAATTGAAGGTTTCTTACCTTAACATTAAATATATTTATTGTTAAAAATCTGGATTAAGCCTCTAAATTCTTTTCTATTAGTAGCGTTACATCATGAACAATTTATACGTTTTGGCAAGAATTAAAGAAAACAAGAAATAAAAAGTTTAACATATATAAAGAAAGTTTTTTAAACCTAATTCGCGTAAAATTTTGTAAATAGAACGTGAAAAAAGTTATTGTTTGTACTTTAAATAATATCTTTTCGTTTAGTTCTTAAATATTAAATTCTTTTGTTTTGTTATTATTAATGTTATAAAAAAGACAAGTATAGGTAAATATAATATAATAAATAACGGTAAATATAAAAGTTAAATATTATGGAATAAATAAATAGTAAATATAAATTTTTCACAAAGATCAATAAAAAATTCAGAGGTTTTCTTAAATAAAAATATTAAAATTAAAACATAAACTTTATTTTTATACCTATTATATGTCCAGAGAAAAATTAAATATTTTTACAATGAAAATGAGAAATTCGTTTTTCCTAAAAAATTTTATTTTTTAGATGTTTTATTTTTGTGAAAACTCTTTCAACTTTTTAATCGCAAACCTTTTTTTATTTATATCTTACAAATATTTCGTGCATCAACATTTTATTTCGGTATACGATGTTTCGTTTTACTTTTATTATTTCCTGCATTCTAAGTTACGTTATTTACTTTATTTACGTTTCTCATATGTCGCATTGTCCTACTTTGCCATGTTTCTTCCTTTCAGCACGTGCTTATTCTGTGCGCGGCTATACCTTTCTTCCAATAAGCTCAACTTCATTCTTCGGATACAAACGTATACATCGCTTTTTCGCATATGATTGCGTCCGCTTCCATTTCCTTCGGAAACTCCCGTGCTTGTCTCTCGACTTACTTCCGGTTTCGCATACTTCTACCCTTTATTTGCTTCCGTAACGGAAAAGCGACATAACTTTATTCCCCCTCCCGTCGCGTCGTCCGACTACCGAATAGTATTCACGAATTGATTCTTTCATTTCTCGCGCCAGGTTGATTACACGCTGCAAGTTTACGATCGTCTTCCCGAGTTTTGCCTTGATACCCTACGACACTAAACGCTAGATTTAATTTTCGTTCTCTTCTTGAATAGCCTTTGGTGCGGTAGTGCATTGCGGTTTTCTACTGAAGATTTGTTTTTCCAGCCTTGCGAGCTTCTCCCGCGTCTCCGTTTCGGTGAGCTTTTGTCGTATGATCGTTTTACCTCTACTCGTTTGATCCCGCTGCTCTCGCAGTTTTCTCCTTTCGTTTTCTTTGTCTCTCTTTGTCTGTTCATTCTTTTCATTTCCTCATCTTACGCCCTCAGAGATCAAACAGTTGGGCTAGCCTGTGCCCAACCAGAACTCAGCCTGGAGCATCCAGAGCATTATCAAGGGTATTGGCGCAGGCTGAATCTAGGATGGTTCTAACAATGAGTTAAATTCAGATTGACTCCAGAACTGGACTCAAAACGTTTTTATCGATCTGTTCTCATTACGTGCCTTCTACAGTTTTTTTTAAATTTTCAATACATTTAAATAAAAAATAGTATACGTATTGTATATAGACAGATTTATTGCACATTAAAATTGTATTAATTTTTCGGAACTGATGGTGCAACGATTGGATCCACTTAATTATAAATTTTTTTATAAAAAATGTTAAACAGTTCAATTGTTTTTATTACATTTGTAAAGAAGAATTACGAAAAGACCAATTTTTGCCCAAAAAGATGCAAGTAAAAGAAATAGTGTTTTTTTTTATAGATTTTGACTTCATGTATGGATGTAATGAAATTATTAAAAGATTTGTTAGAGTGAGGGACTCTTCGAAAATTGTGTATGTGTGTGTGTGTGAGCAAGAATATTGCAACCTAAATATCTATCATATTAGTGCTCAATTTTCAGCATGTTCTACTGCATATATTACTATCTATTAAGAGCATTTTAACACAATTATTGATTTTCAATCAATCAATTTACATGAATTATGTTAGTTTGGTTCCTTGACATTAATTAGTGCCTTTTAATTAATTAACAAATAAATGAATCTTACAGGTTCAGCATTAGTAAGTATTACAGATTTGGCGTCATCTCCGGCTAAAGGAATGTTTTATTTCAAACTGTTAGTCTCGAAGAAAGATTCAAGGCGAGAAATCATGTTATTATCTCTGCTTTTTTATCTTTGTAGTTTGTGTTGAGATTTATACTTAATGATATTATTTTGTGTCTTCGTTTTACATTTTACAAAAGAATGTCGTTGTTTCTTTACTTCTACCGTAATCGTAGTGTGCGCCAATATTTTTGTGGCGATAATATTGATCTTGCCTTTATACAGACTCCTTTCAATGTTGTCGTCCATCTTTTCCCGTTGTCGTTCCGTCATGAGACTTGATTCTCTCGTGTTTCTTCTCTTTTTCTCAAGGTTTTCATTTCCAGAGCACAGATTAAATGGTGAAGCGACTACGCGGACAATCCACCGGGCTTCGTGCGTTATTGAGTCTCCGTCTTCTCTTCTCCTTTGCTTGGCTTTCATTTCCTATCCTTTCTCAATCGCCTTTATTATCTGTTACGGATCCACAGTGAAAAAAAATAACGACGTCTATTTAGTCGCGACGTTTTTTCCTTTCTTTCTTGCGCGATGCAAACGTTTATACAATTGTAACCTTTCGTGTTATTGAAGTGACAGAAAGCATTCAGAGAATCTCACGAGGCAGATCGCAATTTAGATGAATCGATTTCTAGTTTGAACTCTGTGATTACTTGCAGTAATTATTTATTAATTTTATTAGACTTTCTTGGTAGTATAGAAATGTCCGTGTGTATCGTTTCTGGTACTGATAAAAATAATTAATATAAAAAAAATTTAGTCTCATTAGAATAGGAGTCCATACACTATATAGATTATTTTAGCAACATTGTAATATCTAATATGTTGCTGCAAGTTTTGGTGCTGTGTAAGGAGGGGACGTCTACATAAAGTTAACTATCCCTAGTATAAGTGCCATTTAGATTCGTTGGCTAAAAATAAAGAAAAATATATTAATTAAAAACGACAAATAAAATCTAAAAAATATATAACTAGATGTTATCGTAACAAATATAATAAAATGGTTTACAACGAGTGAAATTTCTTGGTTGCTTCTCCGCGCTCATTTTGTTGTGCGGAATGTGCATCTTCGGCCGCCTCTATCTCAACCGTTTTACACGGTTCTCATTGCCACAGTGAAGATTAAGTGGCAGAACGGCGGTGACGGTCCGTATTTCGTGCATTACCGGGCTCTCCTGCAATCTCTCCTCTTTCTTCTTCCTTCTTTCCTCCTTAATATATACTTCTTTCCCTTTTATACGTTTTGCTTTCTTAGCCTTGGCTTTTATCCCCTTCCTTTCTTCATCTCTTTCCTTGAAAAGGAAAGAATCGTCTAGAATTCGAGAGAGCGTGATAGGACTGCGGTAGGGATTTCTCTCCTCGACTACCTTCTGCACCTCCGTTTTCGTTTTACACGCGAATCCGTAGCTTGACAAAGCACGACTCTCTCTTTCTTCCCCTCTTTCTCATTTTAGAGAACTTTGTAGACTCGTTATGGGAGACTCGGGTTTCTCAAACGCAGTAAGGCTGTCTTTGACTCTTACTTATCGTCGGTTATTGCCGTTATTGTTCTTATGTTCTACGCGATATTCTACTTAACGTCATATCTATCGCATGCAGCCAGCTTGTAATAATCTATTAAATGGATTATAAGCTTTATGATAGATTTTATGATAATCTATGTAATAGATTTTTGTTTGATTATTATGAATTCTACTCATAGAAAAATATTATTCTACTATTGGATTACTTTATTTGTTCTTTTCTTTTAAGAAATGGTTCTCTTTAATAAATAATATTTTCTTGATAATAATTCTAAAATATTTTTATTACAAGTTTTAGAAAAATAAAATATTATAGAAATTATTGTGTAATTTAAATAAGAATTTTTTAAGTTAATAACAGTGTATAACAATAGATAAATAGACAAGAATGTCTTTTTATCTCAAAATTATAGGATTATAAGATTATATTAATTACACTCACAATTACATTGAATGAATTCTTAAATTTTATTGATACTGATGAATTTGACATCGAGATAACTGTTGAGCTCTCACAGTCTTTGCGGTTCACGGAAAATGAGAAACCTGTTTTATAATGATCCTATTTGGATTATCCCTTTATTCGTTGCGACTAATTTGTATAATATTCATTCTAAAACGGCCGCAATTCATTGGTTTCGATCATAATGTCGACAACGTTAATTACAATGAAATAACAGGTACTGTAGGCTTTCATGTACCGAGTGATTTCAAAGGATCGTCGGGCATTTCAATAATGCTACCCTTTCCTGTCCCTCCTCCTTCTATCTCTCTCTCTCTCTATCTCTTTCGCCTTTCCTCTTTGATTGTCCAGGCGTGCAATCACAATTCGCGATTTCTATTATTAATCACAGTGCACGTCAGCGCAGCCTAATTGCAAAATTCAAAACTGACATTACCAGAACAAGGCCTGGTGCCGGTACCAATCAATCACGTTTAGCGCGCTCACGTTTCGTTCTGTTCAATTCTCTGATTTTGTGGTTCACATTAGCAATCCCCTCGCGCCCTCCTTGTTGTTTTCTCTTCCACACGTTATATCGTTTCCACTCACCTATCTCGTGGGTGTCACTCGCGTACTCGTTCTCGCTCCCTGGAGCACGCACTTCCCCGTGCACCTAGATATGCCTTCTCCGATGTGCGAACACACGTGTATGTTTGATGAGTCGCTTGCCACGACATGACACATTGCATAATTCATCCGCATGCGCCATTTGCGCGACGGTCAGACGGCTTGACGTACTGGTTGAATTTTGATTCACCGTCAAGCCGGAGGCTCGTTGGGAGACATTCCATGACATGATGTCTCGAGATGAAACTCGATTTCTGTTCCTACGGATCGTGTCGTCAAATTCAGAGCATGCGTTGCAATTTTTCCTTTTCCTGAATGCTATTATAAAGAAGAAGTATTACGTATCGCGACAAAACTATTCTTATACAATATAAAAAATTTTTATGTAAAGTTATAATTATGTTATATAATATTACAAAAACTTATGCATTTATAAGCTAAAAAATATATTATTATTAATTAGTAATTTTCTAATATAAAATTGTACAATATTTACATAATTAAAAAGAGGTAAAAATAAATTTTTGTAAAAACATACGATTTTAAATATTTCTACAAGAAATTATGTAATTTTTACACATATTATTAAATAATTATTTTTACATACCATTTTTCAGGATTTGATTGTTATATAAAAAGTTATAGGAGTGTCTCTAATATCAAAGTTGATTAATTTTAATTTGCGTTTAAATTACTTTTTATACTCTCTTCTAAGATTCAGAAAAAGGTAAAGAATAAATTCAACCGAGATTAAAATTGAATTATGTTAGTAGAAATGGACGTAAAAGAAGAGCAACGCATGAATATTTAAATTCTAATCTCTCTTTTATTTAGTAAACTTTTTTATTGAAATACTAAAAATTGGAGCAATTATTTCACGCAGGAGATTCGATTTGTTCGCCATTAAAACGACAATGTCTCCTTCGACGCCAGAGTGCGACATTTTCGTGCTCAATAAATCCTAGTAGTCCACGATCCCACGCTCGAGATCGTTATTCGCCCTGTTCTTCGCGATCTTGATGAGGGAGATAAACTTTTATCCCGAGAGAAGAGCATGCGAGCGCGGGAGGAATCTTGCTCGTTCTCGAAGAGGAGACAGAGTGTCGGGCGGACCTGAAGCCCGGATGGAAAGAGGGATGAACGCGGAGATGAGGGGTTTTATGGTATTTTGCGAGCCCGTGCTCGATCAATGGGGCTTGAAGACTTATAAATCCGCGGAGCCGGAGTCGGCCAGCTTCGTTTTATCGTCGATTTTAAGCGCCTGCCGTACGCGATGTATACGAATCCTGTCTGGACCCAAAGCTCAACGTCGCTCATCGATTCTCTTACGATGTCTGCCATCATTGCAGACACGATGTCCTTTCGTGGATCGATGGATCTGTCTGTCAATCCGCGACGGAATGGACATGACATGGTTCCTATATTTTTCGATCTCGTTGGATCCTGAAAGATCCCTTGCGGAGATTTCATTATCCCGCCGAAAATTGATAACCATAAGGCCGGTATTAGACTATACGCATTGAAGATTGAGATTGAAGATTGAAGATTAAAATTTCAACCAATGAGAAATTTTAGCTCCTTTTGTTTTGATTGGTCAAATTTCAATTCTCCGTAGTTGATTCCGATCTAATAAAAATTGCAACCTTCTTATTATTGGTAATTTTCTTATGGCCTTTGTAAAAAAGATTCTCCTCTATCGGAGATTTTTTTTTCAAAACCGGAGAAAAATTAACGCTGTCATTTCTGTATGTTACCTATTACTATTTAGATTCTCATAATTTTTTCCGGCAGAAAACCGGAGTTCCGGAGAAGTAGTAATCGTGAATAGGGGTAACGCGATGTCTTCATGCGAACCAAAGCATGTGCGATAGTTGTAATTAAGGCATTTATCGTTAGCATTAAATGCGACCTTGGATTGTGGAGACGTCATCAAACTTTATATAACGAGTTACGTTATTCAAGTCACGAAGATATTTCTTAACGCGTGTTTCCGCGCAGATTATCATCTGGAGTAGGTACCGTTGCCACGCAGCTTGTGTTTTTGCGTTTTTCTCTCAATTTTTTCAGCATATTATGGCGAATAAACAGATATTTTTTTCTTCGTTGTCGGAGGAATGGGACTACTAAGTACGGATTACGTAAATACGTCACGGCGCAATGAAAGCTCTCGGTTAGGCTGTCTTGAATAGCCGTCGGCTTTCACGCTGGATTATATTTTACGTCCCCTTTTGCGATTCCGAACCTGCATCAATCGGCATCGTTCGCATCCGGGAAATCACCATCGGTATATAACATATACAACGTGTATAAAAGTGATAATGTTTTTGGACGCGTGTTTTTTCACTCTCATTTTATCTTGTAGATAAAAGCAATGCCATCGCCGTTCGATGCGATCGTAATCCAAACTAGATTTTATGTCATGGAAAATGTACAATGACGCAGCAAATGACAAATCTCGCCTTGATAATCCACGAGCGAGATGGAATTCTCTGTCGACGAATTAATCGGGATTAAACCTAGTTATAACAGTCCTATATTTTCCATGTACGCAGAAAGACCGATTTTGCTGAAGTTCTAAAAAAATTCTAAAATTTTTACTGCATTGCTTATTACATGCTTGAACTTTCTATTTAATTATTTCGATTTTCCAAACAAAATTATTTGTAAATCTGTATCTAAAGCTAAATTTTGAGATACTTTAGCAAAATCTCCCTTTACGTGTAACCATAACTATTCTCCCCCGAGCATTCATTAAATTCACATTGTCATGGTGCGGGCGAAATTACGTCAATACTTTTGGAAGCATAGGAAGCATATAACTTGTATCTAAAAATAAACACATGAAAGAATGAAGAATTTATTAAAAAGGCAATGTAATTTGATATTAACTAATTGAATAAATGTTCAATTATTTTTTAAAGTATATATATTAGTTACATTGCAGAAACAATTTATTCCGATATCTCGAGAAAATGAAAATGATTTTTTTTTCTTTAATGTATATTATACATTAATTTGATTTATTTATAATTATTTATTAAATAAATATTACTAAATATTTACTTAATAAAAAATTATATTGTAATTAAATCAAATTAATAGTTCTTGTACCAAATAAAAATAAATTTACATTTAGTAAATATTTACTTATTGTTAGTACTATTAAAACAAATATTTATTAAAGTTAGTACGATTTTTTGTATTCGTAGCCAAAGCTGTAATTGTTATTTAGACAAATACACCATAAGTATGTTTATAGACCGATTGTGTAGAGTATCATCGACAAATGGAGACCGACAGTAGTAACAGCTGCTTCCGCTCAGACAGTCATGGTGGTGGAAAAGCGGATGCCGGTCGGGCCGGACCGCAGGAAGAAGTATCTGTTCCGTAATTGGTCGCGAATGCTTTCCGCCATTTATCGACTAGCAAAAAGCGGTGCCGTCTCCCTTTCACGCTCGATCGACCTTAACCATTTCCACGACGTGCTAATCGCCACGTCGTTTAACACCCTGCAGTCGTCCTCCACCCGCACCAGCCGATGACTGCGAAACCAGACGATCAATCAGGCGTTCCACATATTTCACCGCTTTGTCGCGGTCGCACTCGTCTTCCGACACGTCGTGGCAATCTCGAATGTATAATACTTCACGTCACTTGTAAATCGCCCGCAAATTATTCGTATCTTTGTGACTGTAATGAATTTTCCGTCCGTAATCGTATGGAACAACAGCACAAAGAATTAATTATGCTTTTTTAAATATTCTCTTTTTTGCGAGTATATATTGAATGTTATATATATTTAATGCAGTCATTATAGATTATAATGACTATAATAAATATACATACTTAAATTTATAACTGAAAGTTAATAGCGTTTGTTTAATTAAATTTTATTTGTGAACCTCGTGTCAACCGAATTACAATTTATTCGACAATATTTTATTTCAATAACTAGATGGATATTATTATCGTTTTATAGATTTAAAGCAAAATATTCGTATTAGCAATTACATTATGATGAAATCTGAAATTACTGCAAACAGCAGCGTTTTTAATTCAAAGCGACTATTAGTCCATATAAGTTTATTCCTCGCGTGTTGTATAATATCATATAATTTCTATAGGATCAGTTCGTGAGATACGTAACGTAAATATATGCATTACGATATGATATTAATTCAATGAATTCGCCATATATTTCATACACTAATCTGATAAACTCGCGATGTATTTTACAATTTTATATATGCGTTGCATATGTATGAACTGTTCTGTTATAATGCGTTTTGTACTCATAATAACCTGATAATGCGCCGGATTATCTCTTTGCTCGGCGATCCCTCTTTTATAACGCTCCACTTTTCGAACTCAAGAAGATATCGTGGTAGCGACGGTGGCTTCTCCTCCATAAACTCTTTCTCCTTTTTCCTCACGAGGCGAGTCTTTCTTTTATCTTCGGAATATTCTCGTCCTCCATTGGCGGGTATATCCCAGGGGAAAAGTTAAATGAATATTCAGGCCCGTCGAGGCGCGTTTACATTCAGCCGCTACTCGTGCACAAGGATGTAAACGAGCGATCGTGCAATATCGATCCGCCTCCTACACTTTCCCTCCCTTAAGTCTTTCGCGTACAACAGAAAAAAAGTCGGATTTTACTACTAATTTTTTATCAGCGGACACGTGTGTACGGACTCGTGTCTATTGAGATATTCCACAATTTTTATTAATTAATAAAATATTAATTAATAAATTAATTTATCAACCAAATAAAAAGAGAAATAGACGTATTTTTAGTAAAACGGATTTTAGTTCTTTAATATTTCTCTATAGAATTAAATAAATATATATATATTTAATTCTGTAGAGAAAAATAGGTTTATTTTTCTTAATTGATTTATTCTTATCGGTCTAATATTGTAATTGTTTGGTAGATAAATTTAAATTATTATAAAAAATAAGTAAAATAATACAATTTGACTTTTATGATGATAAAAAATAAAAACTCACTGTTAAAACTTTGACACATTTGAAGAAGAACCTGATTGCATTAATTGGTATTCGGGATAAACAAATTGGAATTTCCAATTGAATCTGTCATAATTCTAGTTGAGATAACCAGAATTTGCATTGATCAAAGAATTTTCTGGCTCATACATTTTTAACTAGAAACTTTGTCAGTGTAAAATTACACGTCATTAGAATTTTTGTAGATTATTTTGTATCGTAAATTGTGTATTATTTGTTACAATAACGAATAATGAGAAATTATTTGCAATAATAACTGATCGATCCGTTTTCGTACGGAACCATCACATTTATCATCCCTTTTTTTATTTTTGTGATAAACTTTTTCTCTCAGTGCTTTTGGTGTAAAAAAAAACGATATTTTTGGATTTTAATTCTCTTATCCGTATTGACGTCATTTATTATCACCTTGAATAGATTAATAAAAAATTTTTATTACGTTTGCTAAAAAAAATTATAAAGAGTAAACAATTTATTTTAGTTTTTGATTATGGTTTTTACGATCTACAGTTGTGCCGCTGACAGATAAAAATATGTGAAAATATTATCGCGATTTTTTAGAATTGGCTGCATATGTCGTAAACACACGTCCCCCTGCCAACTAAAAGAATTAATAGGATTGTGTTACACAATGCATGGCTGTGATGCACAAATCCGTTCCGTTTTTCGTAAACATTGATATATCGTTGAAGATCGAGAGATGCGAAAACGCTCGTGGTTTTATTTGTGATTCACGGATAAGGGCTGGAATTTGTTTTATGGCTTTGTTCAGTCAAAGATTCGCTGAAAGATAGAGGCGCCGAGGGAGAGAGAGAGAGAGAGAAGTTGCAATTGCAGTCGGAGAATTGCAAAACACTATTTTGAATTTCATAGCGATGGTACAAGGGATTCTGAAATTAATCAGATTCAGTCGCACAATTCTGATTATAGAGTCCGTAATTTGATTTATCTGTGCGTTATCGTCGTGCCATTTATTTTACGATACGGTATACCGCCGTACACCGTAAACGGGCGAACGTACTAGCTTGGTACTTCGCGTACTGGAATGAACTTGGCCGACCCTAACTGGCCCTAGGGTAATTTATCAAATTGCATGCTGGTAATCGTTATTACAGCACGACCGGCTATTATCGCGACCAAATCTCAATCCGCGTTGCCTTTTAGCGGGCTATAATTGGGCCGTTAACATGTATCGCGTACACTCGCTAGGAGCTTTTTATACGGCACTTCGCAAGATAAGTCGATGCGAATGCGCAATATCAATAATACGGACTTCGACACGTTTTAATCTTAATAAAATTATATAGCGGAGTATCGATCGAGAAGTAGTGCGTAAAATGGGACAACATTGCCTCATACAGGAACAGAGAAAGTTATCAAAGTATTGATGGATGCCAAAGTAAATTATTTATTAAATATTAATACCAATTTGGATGTCTCATTATTATTTCACGGGTTTTTGCACTGTCATCGACGAAATTAATTGAAGCGATGGAAATACTTTTCGCTGCGATTTAATAACATAGAATTATTCTTGTACAAAATTCCTCCTCTTCCCTCTTTTGTTAATAATTTCTAAACTGAAGTATTTTGATTTTCCCAATTTTGATATTTATTGATGTCGTACATACGATAAATAGCACTGAATAATTCCGTGAATATTTTAATTACGTTACGTGCATATTAATAAATGTTTCCATATCGCCGCAAATATAATAGTTGCAAAAGGGAAACATACCGTAATTAACAGTGTAGCCGGCATTCATAAGCCAACGCGAGTGCGACGCGCAAAGAGTGAGTACGTGGATATAGTAGAGGACGGGGGATGGGGAGGGATGGGAAAACATTTCACGAAGTTAATGAATTCCCATGGGAATGCCGTAGAACTGTGTGGCTTCGAGCCATTAATACGGTCCATTCACAAACACAACTCTTCGCTCTCTCATACCAAATGCCCTCGTTAAAACTTTCGAAGCGCGCGAGCATCTCCACTTCGAGGGTAAGGGATGGAGAGGAGCAGGGGCGAAAAAAGAGGTAGTTCCATTCGCGTAAAAACAAACGGAGGGTGCCTGTAACCAACCATCCTCCCTCGACGGACAAAATGCTGGCCCTTGTACCGGCGAAGTCTTCACGTTCTATGGAGAAACGTAGGACCATACGATGCTCACGAATATTATCTTTGACGAGATTACATCATGCCAGGAAACGTTCTATCTGAGTACTAATGAAACATTTAACACAATATTGCGAAACATACAATTGCCTGCTTACTTCATGAAATCTGACAATCATACCAGCATCTCCGAACAAATTATTGAGTGTCTTGGGTCTTGGATTATTCACTTGGACTTACACTGAGAGAAGAGTGTTAGTATTTGTGATTATACCTGTAGTAAAGTATAGTAAAATAATTATGATTAGAAGCCCTATTTTATGTAATTATTACTGCTATGATATTAATAATAATAATTATATACATGTTATATATTTATAGTTTTACTAAAAAATATATAGTTGGCATAAGAAATTATAGTTAGTTTAGGTCCACAACCTTGCTTTAAAAGGTTCTAAGCCGTAAAAAACTGTAAGAAATTGACCGATCACAGTCGATTATTTTTCTCATATTCGAGTAGTATTGATCAATTTTTTAAGGTTTTACGACTTACAGACTTTTAAAACAAGTTTGTAGACCGAGATTTATGGTAATTGCAATTATTTTCGTATAAGTATAGTTTAATTCGAGGTAAAATTGTAATAGTAGGGAAAAGTCGAAATGAAAGCTATTTGTATAATATAATTTATAATAATATAATTTGTACCATGCTCCACATTATTTGTGATATTTGTAGTCATTTTATTTCAGATAATTAGATTGAGAGTAGAGATCAAAAGTCGCGCAAAATGTTTAAGTTGTACAATATTTTCAACGCTCTTCGTATATATTGCATATTCGAGGAGTCATCTGGTCTGGATTGAGGTGAAAATCCGTTTAGATAAGTTGAACGAAACATGTGCTACTAGAAAATTACCAGCTTGCGATATCCATTAATTTTACGACGGGAACTAAAATAAATATGCGAAGTTTGTAACATAAATTGCACATGTCTCACATGTGCTCCTGCCATTATCTTGAGTGGACATTCGAATAATCGTGCAGATACTTGATACAAAAACATCCACTGGGAGCTAATGAAATATTTAACTTGTACACCAGTCTCGTTTAATGCGCGAATGTAATCTTCTATATCTTTGACCGAGAGATTGAATCGATAATTAATTAGTTACGCACCATATACCAGAATGCTCGCGTGAATACTTTTTCCATAGAGCACATTTTCGCGTTTATTTGACTTCTGTATGAAAATTCCGAAATATTACTTTCCTGTCAAACAGCCACGTTTACACTAAGAAAAATGTTTTTAGTACTTAATTTTTTTTATATTTTTTTAATTTTTTAAAGTGAAAATTGAGCCAGTCTTGGTGAATAAAAAAAGTAGCAGGTTTTCTCATCCTTTTTTTTTTTGGAGATTAAAATTTTACTTTTTTGGAGTGAGATTGACTCCAAAAGAATGAAATTTCAATCCTCTTTTTTTTTTAAATGAGATTTTCTTCCCTAGAGTGACTTTCACTCCAAAAACATCATACCGTAAAAGAATGAAATCTCATTTCTAAAGAGTGAAAAGCTGCCATTCTTAATCAAGAGTGAAAATATTTTTACTCTTTTGTTAAACGGCTCATTTTTCAGTCTTTTGAAGTAAAATTTCATCTCAAAAGATTTAATGAATAATTATATATAATATTATTATACATATAAAATTATAGTTATTTTCGTTTACTAACTATAATGTAATTTATTGTACAATGTATAATCCCTTAACTAAAAATACTAGATTTCGTTTCAATCTAATGAGAGAAATAAGAGTCTTTAAGGCAATATGAGACGCATCTTGCGCAACTTTATACATCATGAAATATTAAATAGAAATAGATGCATATACTATGAATGTTATTAATATTTACATACGTATGCGTGTGCGTATTTATGTTGAGATAAACGAAGCAGTGCTTTTACCCACTGTCTGATATTTCGATAAAAGCGCTTGGTATTATGCGACTTCTTATGTATAGCGTAGAAAAGTCTACAAGAAAGTCTATAGGACATTTATGGAAACGTTTGTGGACACGCCATAGAATTTTATTTCGATGTGCGCATACGTTAGGAAACTAAACAAGCTTTGAATAATAGATTCTACGATGTTGAAAACATTCTTTCGACTTGTTGTTCCCAATTTTATATTCGAGTTTTCGATGCTATTCAACTCGTAGCATACACTCCGCGATCGTTTAGATGTTACATTTTGTGAGAATAAAGAATACTTCATGAAATATTCTTTAAACTAACAAGGAAACGCACGCGCGAAGTCGTTTGACATGAATCAAAATATAATATAGTTATGTATGAAATTCAATTATAAATTCTAAAGAATTCTGAACTTTTAATTCTAACTTTTATCATATATTTTACACAGTTGGGAAATTTATATTAAATTTCAGACATTTCATATATCTTAAACGGTCTGCTTAAATTTTTGTTAATTTACAATTGTTAAAATATAAAGATGAATACATTAGAAAATGACACAGACATTGTGTCACAGAAATTGACATAAAAAATACTCAATTTAGAAACAAATTGCAAAAACCTATTACTTCATTAAAATTAACATTTTTATAATATATTGAATTAAAACATACATTTATTTTGTATTCATTTCTCTTAGATTTTACGTTTCAAAATTAATTACGTGTACATTATATTTTTATGTTCATTTACTCAAATTGTATTATTTTAATTCTAAGAATTTTTAAGTATCAATTTAGTACAAAATATTCAAATAACATAATCATATTATGTTAAAATAACACTCTGCAGGTATATAAAAATTTTAACAAAGACCGGTTTTACGCAAGTACAAAATTTCTTATTGTATGCAATGCAAGTTTTAATTCTTTGGAAATCTCGATTTTCGATCTGTCTTTAATAGTGCATGTAGTAAATTACTCTACAATTTCACAATACGATCGGTCTATCCAATTGTCCGTTTATAAGATTTCTTAAAAACGGCTCAACTTTTTCAAATTTTATTTTTTGTAACATACTCGCAAGGACCTTAACTTCTTTTTATAGGCGAAGTATAAATCAAATATATAAATAAGACTGTCAAAGAGCATCAATAAATTTTTTTATATATTTTTCGCAGGTTTCTCACTACTTACAATTAATCACATCCGTTATACGAAGGTTTATTAATTTTCAACCTTCGAATCTTAATCTTCGATCAATAAATCACTATTTTCAATTTTCAATTTGCCTCTCAATGTATTTTTGTACTAATCATTGATATACATACTACATAAAATGCAGAACACGTTTCGGTACGCGTACGTATAGCGTAGGAGAATCTCGCGTAAACGTACTGGCGTACATATGTTGTACTTTGCAGGTACTTCGGGAATCTCGAGAAAATAGATCCGTGCGTGATCCATCGGTCGGAATGGCGGCTCGCCGTCGAAGAGCGGCGCGCCTCGGTTTTCGCCGTTCTGACACGTACGTATCATTTCCGCGGTAACGCATCCCGTGACGAGGGATGTCGATAAGTGGATATTGCAAGGAACAGAAGAGAGTAGGAATCGAGAGGGAGAGGAAAAATCTCCCGCGGGAGCACCACGTACGGCGTATCACGTATATCCCTCGGATACTATCGTGCACTGCGACGAGTTTTTCCCCGTCTATTGGGGTCTATCCTCCTTCGGTTCGCTATCCTTTCCTGTGCCCTTTCCTTACAGCGAGGTCGGATTAACGATTGAACCGCGTCTCGTCGATCATTGCCTGGGATTTCTGCTCTCTCTCTCTTTCTTTCTCCCGTTGTTTTGTAGCCCGTCAGCTCGGCACGTCGATCGATGGTCGGAAACATAGCGACGCAATATAAACGGCGCACTCGCGGCGCAATAATCCATCGCAATCTGGCAAATCACTTATCGCGAAGTTAAATTCGATAAAAAGCCGTATCTCTTGGAAAAAGATTCTTTGCTATGATTAACGTAAATGTATCAGTTTAGTAGACAGTTAGTTGGATATGACACAATTCATTGGACAAAGTGATACAAAATTGTAAATATTAAGCTTTCAATGATATGTACGACTTAAAATAAATTTGTTGTTTATAAAATTTTAACAATACATTTCTTCTTCTTCTTTAGACTCAGAGGATTCAGGCTTCCTGGATGAAGCCCATTAACCTTGCAGACAGTGGCCTTCAGGGAGAGATTCCATTTGAGTAGTAGTATCTCTCAGCCTGAGAAGTATTTCTATCATAAGTCCATATTGTAACAATACATTTATTTAGAATTGTACATATCACTAAAAGCTTAATATTTGAAATCTTTTATCACTTTGTCCAACAATTACATGTCCACTAACTGGTTCTTTTTACCTTATTACTTGTTTTACGAACATATTGATATACTTGTTAATCAATAACATCTATTTACTCTACAAAGCAAATGTCTTGTAATACAGGAAACGTGGATATTGAGCAAAATTGATGAGTCAATTTTATGTTTTTATCTCTTTGACCAATGCTTTTTAAATTTCCTTTAATGTTCATGTTTGATCAGACGGGAATGAACTCTCAATTCTGTATGACTTTATATTTTGCTTAACTCAGGATCGATATTACAAGTGGACAGGCTCATCGCGTCGTTAGTGAATTATACGTCCGCATGAAGCGGTCCTAACGATGACAGCATCGTTAATGGATCCTTATTCGAGTTCTGTTTTAGAACGATATGTCGTGCTGACCCATTCACTCCGCATCACACGTGTGTTCCGACACGGACACGCATACGCTCGTACGTGAATGCTAGGATGAAGGGATAATGGAGTATTCGAGATTTAAATTCTGTCAGGCTATAACGAGGGGAACGCTTATTACACTCCGCGATGGATTGGAAAAAGAGTAAAATGCATTATATATTTTGCAGTACGCAAAAAAGGTGAATAATTTTACTGAACTCCGAGAAATTGCGGTTAATATCGTTGATAAATAACTTAACAGGTTTTACGACAGATTAAGAGATATGATATGTATGTATAGTAACCGGACATGAGATGTAACTTGTAAAAATATTATAATCTCTCTCTCTTTAAAAAAAAAACGTACGTTTTATAAAACGTAAATTGAGTAAAGTCTTTGATCAAACTTGTTGAGAATTTAATGTGATGTATCGAGATATATTTTTTTAACGTTTTTTAACTCTTTGAGAACGGGAGCCTTTTAACTTTCAAAGTAATTTATGGAAGATCTTGTTTTCTAAGTATTTTTGGAGTCGCTGAATTCAATTGGCCTTAGAATTATAAAGTTTATAATAAACCTTATAATAATAAAATCAATTAAAATGCCTTACAATTCAAAAAACAAATTGAAAAGAATAAAGGGCAATAGGAGTCGGGCGCAGAAGACGTCGCGTAATTAAAAATCACCACTAATAAGTGACAAAAACCATTTATTCGAATAACGCTCATATCCGTATTTTCGAGTAGAGTTCTAAATTATTTGCAAAGTTTGGAAGAGAAGTTGATGAGCTTATAGTCGTCAGATTATTTTTTTGAAAATTTGTTTGCTATATTGAATACTATTATTTTCTTATTTTCAACCTCAAATTCGTTAATAAAATATTATCGATAAGAGGGGTCTATCCAAGGCTTAATACAGGTTTAAAACCAGACATATTCTGTTCTCTTACTTTAAAAGTGATACAATTGAAAAAATTAATTTATTCAGAAAAAGGCAAAAACTATTTTTTGCAACTTAATGAAAATTGTGATTGGTTTATGACATCTCAAGACCGTACTTATTTTAAGACCGTCTTAAATACAATAACTGACTATACCGGCTAAGAAAGTTAAATGGTTTTTGAATGGTTCATGACAACTTAAGATTACTTAAGGCAATCTTAAATATAAGAATCGCGACTATGAATATTTAAAATAATCTGTATTTGACATTTATAGTAATAGCTCGAAAATCATGTTTTTTAAGTTGTATTACTTTTGAGGTAAGAAAACGATACCTTTAGAGAATGCTTCGTCGTAAAATAAACGTAAAATAACTACAACTTAGATATATATAGGTATCTCAAGATTTTCCGTTCAATGACATTTGCAATAAAATGAGATATTGTTTCATTTGTCGGAAAGGAAGTGACAGCGGTTCAAGTCCGTCGCTTTACGAACGCAGAGGAGAGCGAAATTAAGCGATCAGGAACGACGATTCTCGATCCATTGCACAGCGACGTTGCGGAAGTGAGGTACAACCGAGGACGATTCGTTTCGCGCAAAAGGAACAAAACAAGACGTACATCGCCTCGTCCTTGCGGCAAGTCGAAATCAGTGCCGCGATAGGCGCGCGCGGCCGGAAAATCGATAGCCAGTATCGGCTGCGTGGATACGTGCGGTATAAATCTTTTGCGCGCCGTGTTTTTTCCTTTCTTCTTTCTGTCTTTTTTTTTTTCCACTGTCCACCCACCGGTTGCGCGTTTCCTATCGGGCGTTTTCCGGTCGCTCTTCTCCCCGGTTGCGCGGCCTTATCGGGCAGTGTTTCCGTAAAAATTCATTGCTCGTACGAGCCTCGATAAGCAACGTGAGATTGGTCAAGGATACAAGTTTGCGAGTCCCGCCAGACTTTTGTGAATCTGAATCACATTGAAAGCCACTATCTCTTTTTTTCTACGTTGCAAGCTTTTGCGAAACGATTTCAGCTTCGATTGTCAATTTGAAACTTCCGATGTGCATATCGGAAACAGATTTTTCTCGACTCTCCTGCGATCGTGATCACGCATGTAGAATGCAGCCGGTCATTTAGCGTCTTGTTTTGCCTCCAAAATGCGAACATCTTCTAGCTCTTTTAGACATTCAGTACATGGCATTGCGATTTTCCCGAATGAATTTCAGAATGAGTTTCAGAATAACGAAAATAAAGGGAAACTATGCTTTAACAACCCGTGTGAAGCTGGCCTCCCAATATTAAAAAATCGATTTTTTTCTTCATGCATTCGTTTGCTCATCGTTTGCTCACGAATGCTCAGTTGAAATTTTCGTTTGCTCACCCTTAGTTCAAAAGATGTACGAAAATTATGTTTTGGAGGGGCCAACTTCACACTAGCCCCCCAATATTAAAAAATCCATTTTTTCCTTCATTTGTTTGCTTATCGTTTGCTCACGAATGCTCAGTTGGAATTTTCGTTTGCTTAACTTTACAAATAAGGAAACAACGCGCTGTTATTCATTCGTTATTGAAAAAAAATTATTCGCAATAATGACGACCGTTAACAGTAACGAATTATTTCCCAGTCCTGTACTTTGTGTTTAACTGCAAAATGTCTTCATAAAAAGTAATTTTATAGGAGATGGAAATATCTATATTCTCTTACATCATGAATATAAGACCCAGCTTTGGTAACTGTGTCACAAATTTTGGCATCAACTCCAGAAGATTAAAGCTGCATGCGTTTCGTATTTCATGTTCTTACGTCTTTATTGTACTTTGTTTAATTTTCATTTTGCTATACTTGAATATAAAGTTTCCGTCATTTTATATGAGTATTTTATACGATGAAATTAAAGCGGAACACGATTCAAGAAAGTTTATTAAACTCTTCTGCGAGATCCTCTTCGCAATCAGTGTTTTCTTTCCTTTCACGGTAAATTGCTGATTCCTAGAAGCAAAGTCGCGCGGCTGAAAGTACTACATAGGCGAAGTTACGAGGCCAGTTGCAATGAAGTTAACATAAATACTCGCTGAGCTACGGGGAGTATATTTGCATAACAAGAACTTTTGGAATTGAGTGTTGAGAAAATTTTCAAGGGGAGCTACGGCGAAGTACCTCTCCGATATTGAATAAGCGCGAGGTTGTCGGACGAGTTGCGAAATGTTATTTGATCCTATTGTTATCGCAAATTTTTAATATTTTTCTATTTAACTCACATTACCTGTAACTCGCAATAGTCTGTTATACGTAAATTGCATTTAATATTGTCAGTTTCGTCTGAATTATTAGAATTACATTTACAAATGTACACGAATAATAAATGTTTAGCAACATTTCACAAAAAAGCAATACTTTATCTTCTAAAGTTTATTTCTAAAAAAAGAATATGCTTTCCAAAAAATTCCATCATCTTTCACACAGTTTATAGAAACTCCAATTTGAATTTTTGATTATCACAATCAAATTGATGAGCGAAAATTTTCATTATTTTCGGTTGTGACAGTTATAGCGTTTTTTCCGTGTCCCTATACCATATATTTTTTCAGCAGTTAAAAATATCTACATACCTTGTAAATCGATGTAATCGGTTTGTATTTATTAATTAACCATTAACGTATCTATTTAATGAATTCACGTTTAACATAATACACAGTAAAATACAGAGATTTTGTAGAATTTTAGATCGTTTTTTTAAACTCCAGTCGTCGAACATAAATCTTTCTCTCAATGTTATGCTTTGGCCCCTACATATTATTCTTTGAAAGCTCGGGGACGAAGCTTCCCGAGTAGAATGGATCTCACTTCCTGTCTGCGGATGAATTGATTATCGCACCGCAGTTTCCCGGCGGACGTAAACCGAGCAAATGTT
Organism: Cyphomyrmex costatus; assembly: GCF_001594065.2. Taxonomy (NCBI): domain Eukaryota; kingdom Metazoa; phylum Arthropoda; class Insecta; order Hymenoptera; family Formicidae; genus Cyphomyrmex; species Cyphomyrmex costatus. The sequence continues at coordinate 247,356 of NW_017280227.1, read as the reverse complement.
CCGCGAACAGTCGAGAAGAAGGACAGCTGTACGTTTACTCGAAATGTTCAACGAGGCGTGAGAGGAGCTTGTTTCCAAAATCTATCAGACGTTCAGATTGGAATCTCGTGGTAATCTCGTGGTGGCTTTTCCTCGTAATGTGTGTATTTCGCGCGTTACAACAGACATTACTGTCGGATAGATAACGCTTTAGCCTTCATATAATCTTCGGTATCCTGAGATGTCATTAGATACAGGAAAGTCTTTGATATTTGTGATTATAATTATATGTTAATTATTACATGTTTCTTATGTCTCTTATTAGCCTTTTTTTAAATTATAATTTAATAAAGTTTACTAATATTCTATACATTTTTTAGATAAATACAATTGTTTTAAATGATGAATTAATTTGTACTAAATATAATAAGATATATAGAAAGCATTTATAGATAAATTATATTAGAACGTTTATAGGATTGGAGTATTCTGGGCATTTTCCACGCAAATAATAAATTAATTGGCTAAGACACCGCTTGCGGCGCCCCAGAAAGTCGAGAATTTCGAATCCTGAAATTATATTTTTCGTAATAAATTCTTTGCGAGTTTAAGATGCTAGTAATATCAAATCCATTGATTTAATTTGTGAGATTATTATTATTATTATTATTTCATTGTTAGTTGACTGTGTTGCAAGTTCGAAAATAATCGACGTGTAATTATACATGTATCTGAAATAAATATATTTATGTAAAATGCATGTGTATGCATTTTAAATGTATGCAGAAATATTATTCCAACATCTCTTTCTCTTTAACTTTGATTGTAGAGTTGGCGCTTCTCTTATTTGATTAATGAAAGGTTAATCAAACATTTGATTGTATTTCCTCAAAGCATTTTGTCATTTATGAATCATCATTTCTATTTATTTTCAGATTTAGTATATCACCTAGATTTGATTACACCATTTTTTTTATTACATTCTATCAACATATATTGATGTATGAGAGTACCTACTATAATTAATCATTCATTAGCGACGATTCTCACTTTGCTTATGCGATTTTCGCATTATACACAATACAACTATTATATTATCGGCGGCTTGAATAATAAATGTACACAACGAACAATGCCCGATGGCGAATGCGACACAAAATGCAATCCCGATATTCAATTGATTGTATTTATATCAAACACACATTATATCGACCAAAGACAATGCACGTATGAGACACACACGTGAATCATTAGCAGTCGCGCGAGAATTGCAAATGGCGATAATAATCGACGCACGTGCGTAGGCGAGTCAATGCAATAATCAGGCCAGGGTCTTCCTTCCGCGTTAACGATGCTCGAGATCCGTGATTTCGTGTTTACTTCCGGTCACGTGCGCTGGATCGCGGAATTTGCCTTCTCCCGGGCACGTGCGTGGCGAATCCCTAGTACGCGCGGACACGCGTGCGCCGTCGCTGCGTGTGTCCACCAGGAAACACACACGCTGACCATATTACGCCGGCAGCTGCTACGTGACAAGGTTTACGAGACGTGGGTCTGTATACGTGGAACTGTATATACGTGTCGCGTGCGCTTGTGTGCGTTTGTATACACCGATTCGCTCTCTACAACGGGGAATATCGCCGTGCAATATTGAGTGAATCTAATGAGGGGTATGCCCCCGTGCCGGTATTAATACTGCTAATCCAATTAGTTGATAATCTGCAGTGCTCAAATGTGACCGGGACTATTAATAGGAATTGGTTAACATGTCGAAGCGAAGAGTATTAGACCCGCTGGATTACCGCTTAGGCGAACCGATGTGGTCCCGTGGGGAACGAGGAGGGTGTAGGATAGGGAAAATGGAGTCTTAAGCCTTGTGTCCACATGTTAGAAATTGCTGTCCGAGATCTCGGACGGAGAAAGAATTAACAAATCACATTTGAACAATCCAGCCAATTGATCAATAACAATTGAGAAGCAAATTTTCAAAATGCGTTTTTTTTTAAATTCTTTTTTTTGTGTTAGAGATGGCGTAGTGTTTAACGTTGAAAAACTTATAGTAGAAGCTATTCTAAGATGTTTAAAAAGCAATTTTTCACTATTTATATACTGATAAAATTATACTAAATATTTTAAGTTATTATTATGTTCTTTAACCAAAGACATACAAAATGCATTTCTATTAATACAATATAAATTGATTTAAATTCCAGTTTTTAATGGACTCTATCTTTTTCTAATTTTTAAAACTAGAAAAAGATAAATTAGTTAACTGAGATTAAAGCTATTTGAAATTGATAGAAATAGACATAAGAAATTAAAGTGATTTAATTTTATCAATTTTTTGTAAAGTTAGAAAAATAATCTTTCTTTTTTTTTTTTTAAATACTTAACATTTTGAGTTATGTCACTTTTGAAGTAAGAGGATGATATATATTGTATGTACCTAAATGTATCAATAATCAGGTTATCTCTCAAAGAAAAGGTCCAGCCTATATTTTATTTAAAATAATCTAAATCTGTAAAAATTACAAATTTTTTAAAAAGATAATTACACCTATTCTTAATATTTGATCGTATTATTTCAAGAAAAATTTATAGAATGATAAATGATGTGAGTGAAGTGAAATGTAATATGTGAAATGTTGACTTTACATTAAAATAAAATTCGTCATGTTAAATTAATTCTCGTAATATCGAATCGTTCTATAATTGTATTACCTTTGTAATTGTATACCATTGTCATGAGGATCTCGATCCCCTACGAGGTATTTATTGCAACAGTATCATGTAATATGAATGTTCATTAGAGCTAATTTATCGTTATGTTGAATCATTTAGTTGCTAAATTGTCGGTAATGTGGACACTATTTGGAATAGTGTACACTGAAATATTTATAATGTGGTTATACACAATAGTTGGATTGGAAACCGATTGGAATTAAATCCATATTGCTATGCGTAACAGTTACACATTTTGGATAAGTTGCATATCGTATAATAATATTAACACCACATTAAAAGTAATTACAAATTTTTTAAGCATGCTTATATTTCAGATACGACAGGTAACACATTGCTGAATTAATCTGCACGGTCTTGGATAACCAGATAATTCTATTATATGCGAATTGAACTCATTCTCTCCCCCTCCCCCTCTCTCTCTGTACATTGCTGTCTATCCAGCTGTATCCGAATTAATCAAATCTTTTAGTTTGCTTTATGCCCATCGAATCGAGGAAGCGAGTCCGTGCTCGTCCGATTTCCTGTCCCTGATGAATATCATGGCGTCGCGACAGCAAGATATTAATAATTTCATTTCCCGTCCAATCAGTGAAACTCGTTGCTTTTTCTTTCTCTATATCGCGCTATTTGTCATCGGGTCCCGTGATAGAAATTAAGGAGAGGACTTACTGTAGCGAGCTACGTAGAGACGATAGCGGTGTTCAATCGATCGACCGGTCAGACACGTAATCAACTTCGAGGAAAACAAGAAAATGCGGCCATTCGATACCGAATAAATTGTTTTCTAGTTGTCCCCGTGTAGATTGCTTTTGTCCCTCGTACGGAGGGGCGCCGTATTTCTTGATAAGAAGATTAACTGTCCTTTACATTCATTCCGGTCTCCATTAAATCGAATTCGTGGATATACGAAAAATCAAACATATACATTTGTTTTCTTTCTGTTTTATTTAAGAACTATAGTGTCTTATATTAAACGCTTTTATATAACCGAGAAAAAGTACTGTTGATGCAAAACTCTTCTACTCGGAAAGAATAATTTTGTTAGAGTATCTAAAAATTTAGCTAAAGACAAATCTAAAAATAATTTTGTTAATCTAGCAAATTCACAGATGATGATTTGTAAGGTTCGAGTAGTTAACGTATTAAATTCTTATTCTTTAACGAAGATCATTATATCGGGAAGTGTAATGATTTCGTTTGAACGATGTAACTGAATTGTGACATTGAAAAGGAGTATGGATTGAAACGTATGGCCAAGATATATGTCAAGTAAATAAATAAAATATTTTTCATATACCAGCATCCATAATGTTTGGGCTCAAAAAGGAATGATTTTTTAGATTAATTTATCTCAACGGGAAGTTTTGATATATTATTAATTTAATTAACAACTTAATCTCACATCAGCCACAAAAATCGGATTAATGCATATACAATAAATGATACACAACTAATATTAATAGATCTTTAAAATCTGTCTTAAAATAATCACACACGACATGCAATTATTGCATTTGCACAACATATCTCAGGTTGCTTGCGGTTTTTTTCGTACAGATTCTTTGACTAGTTCGAAATTGAGTTTTCCCACATTAAACTTCCGCGGTTTAAACGTAGGCGGTCCAAAAACAGTACGATGTTTTTTCGAAACTTTTTACACAAACACCAATAGCAACTTTTACGACGTCGAGTTTTAACTTTGACGTTTGCTAATGAACCTAAAAACGTCAAGGAAAAACCAACACGCATCGTGCAAGCGAAGTACCCGACGTGCAAGAAATCGGAGTAAACGGCAAAGGGCGCGGCACAAAAAAGGAAAAAGGAAATGGCAAGACGAGTTCAGGGGGAGTGTGGAGGAAAAAGTACCTACATAGCTTGCCCTATGCGCATTGCGCGATCCTTCTTGCTTTATTTCCCTCGCTGCGCGAAAGCGTGCTTAGGCGGGAAAACGAAACGCGCTTTCTCGCGAAAGCGTTTCGAATTTTCCCCATCGACGAAAACACGATCAAAGCTGTCCTCCAGCAAAGAGGTCTCTCGAGACCACCGCCCTTACCATTCGATTCTCCCGCGCTCTTTCTGTTTGCGCGATTCACAATTCTCTTTCGCCCCCTCCCTCTCTCTCTCTCTCTCTCTGAGAGCTCATCTCTTCTCATCGCTTTCGATAATGAATTTCGAATATTCGTTTTCTCTTCCCTTCCTTCACGTTTACGATCATTCGAGATATACATACGAGTACACGACGCAATGTAACAAACCGAGAATGCTGTCATCGTTCATCGAGACAGAGTGGTATCGATCAAATCGAAGTGTCCGGCTCTCACTGGGGAGCGCATTATTTTTCTCGAAAAGATTACATTTCAGGTTTGTTTTATATTTTTTTCTGTACTAGAATTTTCCTTCTCGTTCTCACTGAATTTAAAACGTATACATATATGTATATGCTAAAAAAATTTACTAAATTTTATTAAATATTTGATATGTTGAATATAGTACTAACTGAATATTTATTAAATGTAAGTATATTTATATTTGATACAAGAATCATGAGTTCGATTTAACTCTATTATTTTTTATATTAAGTATCTAAATATTTATTAAGTAAATGTTAAGTTAATACTATTGAAGAAAATACGTATTAAAACTTAATAATTTTTTAAAATTAATATGATTAGTATATATAATCTCATTTAAGGGTTCACTTATAGCTATAAATACCAGATCTTCCATTGGACGCACCTGTCACTCTTCCGGACGTTGCTCCATGTACTTACAAAAGACAGGAACATTTCGCGGTGTTTGGCGCTAAAAAATTTCAGGATACTGGATGATACTAAACAACGGAAGTCATGTAACAAAGATAGGAACAATGACTGGAACTACAATCGATAAAACATGCTCGTTGCCTCCATCTCACTATCTAGGTCGTAAAACTGGGTCAACCGTTTTATCCTCTTTCTCGCTGTATCGAGTTACTATCGTGTTTATCGATGATTTCCCAACGGCGATCAGGTGGATTTGTAAATAACAGAAAATATCACATGCCTTCGGATCCTATACTTATTATATACTTTTCCTTTTCAACTTATACGTTACTTTATAATACTTTGTAGTATCCATCTTGTGTATGATACATTTTATGTATCATACGTTGATATATTTTATTTTGGAGTAAATTTTTTGAGACACATATTTTAACTTTTTTGGAACTGATGCTAAAATTTGAAACACAGTTATTAATGCTGGATCCGTAAGATCTATTTATTTTATGACTATAACTATATTTATTAAGTAACTATAACTATTTATTTATCTATTTTATTTTTTTACTAATTCATTTCAAGGAATCAAAATAACATGACTTGTATAAAAGAGAAAGAATACAAAATTTTTTTATAAGAATAATCTCAATTTTTACAGATATGTAATATAAAAAAATTTGATATTTTTATCAAATTTGTAATAGAAAGTGGATTTAGTAGATTTACCATCAATTTTCAAAGAGTTAACCTTAGAATAACACTATTGACACGTAAATTATACACGTGAACGAGTTATTGAGCGCTAAGCTATGTCTTCAGCGGTCCTCAGAGGATTCAATCTAAAAGAGGGTTCATGCTAAAAGCTAGGACAAGCGAGGACAAACTTTAAAAAATTTAATCCGTTTTATATATCAGTTTGAACTACTTGCTGATCAGTATTTTTAACAAAGAGCATGATAAGTGGTTTCAATTTTTAAGCAGTTTTGTGTTATATATTTTAATAGTAAGTCTAATGAAGAGAAATTGATCTACATATTTCATGTCATTTCAAGATTGAATTTATAGTATGACTATTTTTTCTTTTCTTCTAAGTTTATAATTAAGTTTTTTGTATTTATAAAGATCTAGGTTATAAATATCATATCTAGCTATAAAAGTGTGAAATGTTTGAAACTTTTGTGCTACAATAATTAAAAGTGGTCTTTCCTTATATGTAAAATTAACATATTAATAGCAATACTATATTCAATATCAATAGCATTCTAGAGTTAATTGTTCATAATTAAAAATTGTGATTGATTTTTCTCTTGCTTTTAATACAAGAAAAAATATTTCAGTTTTTAAGAAACATTTTTTTCTTTTATTACATATTAAATATTTTGTACACAAGAAGATATTTTCACATAATAGGATGAGTTACCCGATATGCGCGACTTTTACATTTTTCTGTAAGGGAGCTATTAAAAATAAGTGGACAATTTTTGCGTGGTAAAAATGAGTTTACTAAATCATCTAAAAATTTAGTTAGATATAGATTTGAAAATAATTTTGTTGAACCGTTAAAATAATTACTGCAGAAATCTCAAGCATGATGAGTAATACTACCAAAAGTTTTGACATTCTAGCAATCAACTTGAGTGTCGTACGTAATTATTTCAATGGTTCAACAAAATTATTATATTTTCAAATCTATATCTTACTAAATTTTCAGATATGTTTTATATCCGACTTTCAGTCTACAAATACATGAAAGTTTACAAATAAAGCTAGAAATACATAAAAAAAGACAATAAGACTTAAGTAATCAATAAGCGAATCGACCAATCACAGTAGAGAATGTAAGGTAGTTCTCTACTGTAATTGGCCGATTCGTTTATTGCTTATGTCTTATTACCTTACATTTTTTTATGTACTTCTGATTTTATTAGTTATAAGCCGCTGCAGTATGGCGATTCAAAGCAACGATCTGGAATGGTCTCACGCTGTGGCTCGTACAAGTTGACTTCACCGTGTTTATCGGATGATCTCCCAGTGGTGTTTTGATCCTGGCACTAGGACTCCGATTCCCGATGGACTGCGCGGAATTCCGGTCGCTCGCGTTCGCCGAAATACACATATAGTACATAGATACGCGCGTGTATAACGACGAATGTATACGATTCTCGTGGGACTGACCGGCGGATGTACACGATACGTGGACGTGTGCAATGATCCCATGCGAAGACGAACCTTGTGTTACATATGAAGTCGCGGTAATCGAATACGCGAGTGTCAGGGACAATTTTCTCCCGGCAGATCTTAGAGGGACGATTTCCCCTTCTTCGTAAAAACGATTTATAGTTGTTCTTGAAGTCTGAAATTTTCTTGCGTGCGACCTAAGATCGGCTGTAGGTATCAACGTCACTTGATAGAGGCTCAGTTATGTAAATTTTAGCTCTCTCTACGTCTTATAAGGAAACCTCGCAAAAATATCATATTTTCATTTGAATAAAATTTATATATATAGGTAAATTTTATACATATATATTTATATTTGTTATATATATATATATATATAATCGATTATATAAGATATATTAAACAATGTTTTATACAAAAATTTTATAATATAATAAAATTATCCATATTTATCCACGTTAAGAATATTAAAAAAAGTAGTTTTGAAAATATGACATTTGAAAATAATTGTTTAAAAAACTGAACTTATTTACGCCTTATATCACTAATAATTATAATACAACCCCTTAGCCAATAAATATAAAACACCTCTATAAATTGATACAGAAGTCCGATATATTAATAAAAAGTAAATTTTAAAAAACTTTATTGGAAAGTAATATCTATTTTTATATAACAATTTTAATATTTTGTTTAGCTTTTATTACTGATTTTTTTTCTTTTTTTTTTAGAAAATACAATAAACTGAGATGCTATATACTTATAGTCGAAGTTGTATTAAATTTTGTACCTTTATGTCTGTTATGATATAAGTTAATCGAATCGATATGATAATTTCGCTCATTAAATGTTTTTCTGGTAAATGCTCAAAGCGTTTTGTGATCGATCTAGTACTTTGCGTTATTTCACACGTCATCTACGAAGGAAATGTAAGCAACCGTGAAGAGCCTCTTCGAGATGAGTGTCGCCACTCAAGGAGGAAAAATGACAAGAAAATTTGAGAGACGAGATAGGTATATATAAATTCGTGTTCGTTGGGATTTTACGATGCTCGTAAACGTAACGAAAAGTGACATGCGGGCATTTTTCTGCCGATGATCCCGCGGGTATCGTGCACCACGGATCGCCTAATTCTGTTGAATGCCTGAATTCGATCTGGCTCGTTCTGGCATGAATCGTGTCGGCCCGTCAGGCTCTCCACAAGTTCCTTTGGGATCCTTTTCAGGATAAGGACGCGCGCGAAGTTACGACCTACCGCCTAAACTCTTGCTCGATACGAGGGAAGCCTTCATTCTTAAAGAGGAAAGAGAAGCTACAATTGGAGTAATGGGATTTAGAATCGATTGTCTTATTGCGTTGATTATCTTTTGAGATTTTGTGAAAAGGTAGGATTGTTTCATCAATTCTTGAAACTAATCTTCAAATTTTTATTTTAAAGAGCATACGATATCAAATAAATTCTTTGACCTCTCCTTTGTTAATGGTAGAAAATTAAGAAAGATTTCAAGAATTTAAATTGTTTCATTTCGGAACATATATATCCACTAAAGGGAAGTTTAGGGAAAGTCTTTATTGCAGAGTTGATGTACGTTAAGATCTGTTTCCGACATCTTATCCTAGATTTTTAGGCATGTATCTCAGAATGAGATAATTTAAATTCGAAGTACTGCGGATTCCACGTGAATTTTAATGACGTTCTAAAAGGATCTGATAACTTTCGAGCATGAGTGACGGCGTGCCTTTTACGGCGAGTTTCTTACAGAGTTTCTTCCCTAAATGCGTGAGCTTTAAGTAAGGACGACGAAGGACGTTGGGTGCGGGTAGCATAACGATTACATCATTTTCAAAGGCTGTATCAGCTGCGTGAGGGATTCCTTCCAATAATTCAAGAAGTCCGAGAAGAGGCATAACCTGGGACAATTTAATTCCGCGGCGGAGCGCCTGGGACTCTTAAATCCATTCAATTTTTGTTACGTTTCTCCTGAATGATTCGTAGTCTCTTGAAAATTTATGTGTATGGTGTCCTGTACAAAACTCGTAGGAATATACGAGAATTGGCGACGAAAACTGCGAAGGGATTTTACGGCCTCTTCGGAATCACGTTCAAATGCGGCTCCTCCTTTCGCATAAAGACGCTCATTTTATTACGGATCCAAGCGCACGGAATACAAATTGTTCTACAAAAGGATCTTTCCTTCATGTGATTGAGAAAGGAAAATATATATCGATTTTACGATTTTATAAAAAGTATTGATCATGTTTTGATATTAATAATTGATTGCTCTTTTAATTCATATTGCTTCTTTACTTCAAAAATGACATAACTAAAAAAATTATTTTTTGTTTTAATTTAAAGGGGAAATCTATTTTTCAAGCCCATGCTCGTAAACATCCGCAAGTTATCCATAACATGCCTCCATTTGTCTAATACTAAAGATAATTCTTATGAGGTTATATGCACTGAGAAAAAGAAATTGTTAACTCAACTAAATTAGCGGTCACGGGCTGTCAAGCAAATATTTTGTTAATTCAAAAATAGGTCCTGTCGAAATAAATAAGTCATTATTCAATGTACTACTGCGTATTTGACTCAAATACATTAATATTTCGACTAACAAAATATTTGCTTGACAGCCCGTGACCGCCAATTTAGTTGAGTCAACAATTTTTTTTCTCAGTGTGTGTGAAGCGTTAATACGATTAAAACAACCATTAGTTTGGAAATCACATTCTTTGAAACCAGTGGAGAAATTCAGCCTGTTAAATGAGGCATAGGTGGAATGAGGGCTAGGATTGAATCCAGGACTATAAGCCAACCGCACTTCGCATAAAACCACGTGTCATTCTCACGGACATAAAGGAGCACATAAACCCCATTATGTGTGAGGAGGACTGAAACCTTAGTGGAGAGGGAGTTTGACTTGCAGCTTGAAAAGCAGTACATTAATGCTGTTATTTTGTAGTGACTCAATCAACAAGATTACAATATATTTTTATTATTCGTATGATTTCTAAAACGTCAATTAATATAATTTAAGCTGTGTAAAGGACAATAAACATATGATTTGAAAGCGGTTCTTATACATTTTTTCACTTTTATAAGGTTTTATCATGTTTATCATACGAACAATAGAAAATATATCATTTTGCTGAGTCACTACAAGATATAAACATTAATATATTGGCTTTCAAAATAACTGCAAGTCAACAGAAAATATGTTGCAATTTTGCTGCGTCACGATAAGATAAGCAACACGTTGCCTATCAATGTGACAATTGCGCTTTCACTTTTTTGCTAATATTCCGTCCTTTCATTAAATCTGTAGTCTATAGACTAAATCTGTAGTGCTAAAAAATGTTTTGTACATATAAAAATTTCTGATTTTCAAATAAGAGGATTTTTAAGTAAGGGACACTTAATAAATTAAATATCCTTTATTTTAAATCATTATATAATATTCGAAAAATCACTCATGTATGTAACGTACAATATTGACGCTCAATTCTGACATAAATCGCTTATCATTTGCCAATTGAAATGTTCCTTTCAAATTACATTTTAATGCTATTGTATAATATTTGTATTGATAAAATAATGTTACTCGAAAATATCACGTTTTTTTTAGTTATATTATTTTTGAAGTATAAAAGGGATGATATGCCTATATAAGAAATTTATATTAGCAGTTGTCGTAAGAGAATAATTGTGCTGTAAGTGGAAGATAATAATTTTGTTAATAAGAGAAATTATTAATTATATTGTTCACAGAGCAGTAACTTCATAATTTTATGCATTGTTACACGCGCAGATAAGAACATGATAGACCATATATTATTTTACGAATCGGTCGGTATCTAAATCGAACCGAAGAAATTATTCTGAATCGGAAACTTCCGCGCAACTTTTTGACGCGATTGGCTTGAAAAATGGCTGAAACTTGTTCGCGCAGGAGAGTGTAATAATAAAGAAGAACTATTACCATTGCGCTAGTCGCTGAAAAAGCGTCGTATCATTCAAATATGGGCTCGCATTAAATTCCCATCTCGCCGATGCCAGTCGCCCGTATATCTCCCCCGCATCGGAGAGAAAAAAAGACGTGCGTCCGACGTCGGATTCGAGCCATTACGTATAAAAAGTGGCACCTGGGTGCTTTTCACCGTGGCCATATGTCACTATATCGACCGCGATTGTAGTTTCGGCTCGTATGTTAATAAAAAGGCACGGAACCAGCAGCCATTGTGTCGGCCGACCAGTTTTACCGTTTTACAATGCCCGATAACTTACGATCGATCCATCGCTTTGCTGGAGAGCGATGTGAAAAAATCTTGTTTCCACTTTTTCTCTGCCCGAAATGAACGATAAAGTCCGCCCGCATCAATGCCTTTCCTGTCCTGTACGAATCGTAAATTCGAATTATTTGTGAACTTATATCAAACGGTGTACGAGGGCGAAGTAAAATCGCCGTAACTGCTACATGGCAGGATGTGTGTAATGCTGCTCGTGACGATCGATACACGTAAAATATGAAAAAAAAACCTCAATTCCGTATATATATATTTTTGTAGAACGAGCGATAAACTCGCATCGATGCTTTTCTCATTTCTTCGAAATCGTAAACTCGAATTATTTGCCAAGTAATACGTACCATGTGCGACTACGAAATAAAACTGAACGTAGGAATAGAATAGACAAGAGAAAACTTATCAGAATCGTCAGGTTTGCGTATATTTCCCTTAAGAAAACATTTACATGTGGATTCTGCGGAAGGAAGAGATAAAAAACGCAATGAAGAATTTTCGCTGGTTGTCTTTTACTGCCGGAAAAATAAAACGTTGTTGTAATAAATTCGTAAACACACACGTATCGCGTACATGCACTCGTACGTCTATCGTCACTGATTATATCGAGCAAAACAATCTAACAGCGTAATAAAATCATAGACGTAATACGAATATAGACTATACGCATTCCTAACGTTATCAATATCAGTTGAGAGAAAGAGGAAGATAACTTGAAGCATATCGCTCTCTTCCTCTGTCTAAAGTATCGAATCGAAGAGATATGCTGATAGAGTTCTAGAAAGATGCTGATATTCAATTCTTTGTAACTGCAGAGCATGAAAGAGCTAAGATCAAGGAATGCGCAGTCTATATTCCTTATATCTATGAATAAAACAGTAAGTATATTGAAAGAACGATTTTGCTGAAGTATCTAAAAATTTAAGTAGCTACAAATCTGAAAATAATTTTGTTGAGCCATCAAAATAATTATTGAGCCTTGTTATAAACATATATTTTTATTTACGCGGGCGAAATTATGCGTTTTTTAGTTTTTTATAATGTACTACTTTAACTTCACATTTTCTTATATTAGACGTTACAATTTAACGAATGTTGGCTCGTAGCCCTGTTGTTTTAATTATTTTTCAAAATAATTATGTTAATAGGAAATTCAAGTATATGTGTGTGTATGCGTGTGTGTGTGATGAGCAATGCTGTAAAAGGTTTTGACATTTTAATCTTTTTTTAGAACATTTTGCATAATTATTTTAATAGTCTAATAAAATTTTCAAATTTATATCTTTCTCTAAATTTTCATTTCAACAAAACCGTTCTATCTTTTTCATGTATTATTTGTGGAAGTCATAGATAGTTTGGTATGTATTTATCGATGGAAATGTTGTTACTTTTAATTAATTAATTAATTGTTAATGACATTTGTTTAATATGTGCATTTTATAAATTGACATGAAATTTTAATAGCTTTAAAAAATGTTGTATAATATATTATAAGAAGATTGCATTACTTTAATTGTAATTACATTAATTGTAAGGGTAAGTCAAAGTATCTAGCGTATTTAAAATTTTAATTATATCATCTGCTGAGTCTTAATCCATTTATTAAAAAAAAGTTACTCAAATGAAATAAGATTTTGTATTAAGAGACGGACGTTTCAAAAGCTGAAAGGGAAAAGTCTAGCACTGAATAAGGAAATATAGAGTTTTAGGTTGGTGATTGCAAGATAATTTAATCAGTTTTAATTCGCCATGTTACAATCTTGGAACTTAGTCCCGTGCGGGTTAATCGACCCGCATACAAAACGCAAGCGATGTTGCGAGCAATTTACCGTTTTTCTCCAGGCGCGCAGTTCATTCTAATTTACAGAAACGCCCGCGACAATCAAAGTGCCGAGAGTGCTCCGGGCAAAGGAGAGAAATGTACTTTGCCCGCCGCTTTGTTGACGGTTCAACGGAGATTTGCTTTGGATCCGAGGACGGCGATCAATTTGGTGCGAAATTACGCTTTTCTAAGGAACACATTTTGCACATTGCACGACAATCTTTTACATTTCACCGTGCCCGTTCAGCAAACTGTCCGTCGGTTTCTTTTTTCTTTCGCCGATTGTTCCGCGAATATTACTACGCTTCGCGTTGTTCTCGTAACATTTCCTTCTCGGAATTAATATTTTTCAGTTGCGAATATAATGAAGCAGGAAATTGCGTGCATTGACTATTCTATCGCGATATATATACATATAAGTAGCGATAAAGTGAAAAAGTTCAGCTTTAAAATTGCGCTGAAAATTTACATATAAGAAAAAAATTAAAAATTGCGAATAAAATTTTCTTATTTATTTAACATTTCACGTTTACTTTAGTGTCAAAGAATTTTCTTTATTTAGAAGGCACTCGTATCGAAATATTTGATCTTGAGAATAAAAAAATACGAAGGGATGTGGCAATCGAATATTCGCTAAGGTAAAATTGACTCTAAAATGATCAAAGGATACTGCACGTTTTGGCTCACTAATCTCGTTATCTCGCGCATACTTTAATGAATGAGTACTATACAGGCCACTCGCAATATTCGTTTAGCATATTATCTCGTAGCTTGCTCGCGCTCGTGGAGAATTTAAATTAAGAATTAAATTTAATCATAATGCGCGAATATAAAGTTATCATGGCATTATGAAAAATTTGTTAGAACTCTGTTATAATCATTAAACGCGCATGTATGCTGCGTTTTAAATATATTTAAATTCATCTCACATCAATTACAATCTACTTCATGAACAAATCATCAACAATAAAGTTCCAGTTCGGACAAATTTTCAAAAAAATTATTTTCTGATATTGCATAATACGTATGAAAAAATGCGTCTATAATTATATATATATATATACAGTGGCGTGCAGAAGTTTCTGACCAGTTTTTGTACGCCCACATTTTGTGCTCTAATTTATAAAAAAAATTCTGATAAAATTTTAATCATTATTAGATGTTAAAACAATACAAGATTTCGTTATACTCACATTTTATACTAATACCCGATAATGATTAAAATTTTTTCAGGCTTTTTTTTATAAATTAGAGTACAAAATGTTACTGACCGGAAACTTTTGCACGCCTCTATATATGTATGTATGTATACAATATCAAAACTGCGAACAATTTTATTTCAGAACGAGGTTTACATGGCGCTTTTTTTGCACCAGTAATTAACGTGTTTCTAGTAAACTAGAGAACTAGCAACTAAAAAATATAATTTATAAAATTACAGTTTTTTTAATTGCTTAATTTTCTAGTTTACTAAAAGACCATCTTATTAAGAAAAAAAATGATTGCCATTATCATAATTTAATTATCTATATTTACATTTCGGTGTTAATTTATATCTTTTTTTGTGAAACTATATAAATATGATGTAATTAATATATTACTAACCATACGACAATTATAAATATGGAGCTTTTGATGATAATTATTTTATTATTTAATTATAATTACAATATCGAATACTCTTCTCTCAATGTACGCTAGTCATTGCATTGTGTAAATCATTATCTAAAATTTCAATTTGTAAAAATTAAAGACAGATTCAAATTTACCAAAATAAAGAAAGATTCTTTAATTATTTTCAATATCCGTGATAGCAACACGAATTTTGCGAATAAACATCAATGAAACTTCTCGTAAATTTTTCCGGATCGTCGTTCTCATCAGAAACGAGACTAGACAAAATTCTCTATGATGATCTCACATTTGTCGCACGAAACAACGAATACGCTAATCGTGCGCGAGGCGTAGGCTTCAAAGTTTCGACTTTGTTGTCACAACACCGGTGACAGAAAACGAGATTTTCTCTCGACAACGCTTTCGTTGCTATGCCAGTGTCTCCGTACGCGGACACTATCGCTTTACGCGAAATCAGATTCCGCCGTGCGAAAGCAGCTTACCGGCAAGATCGGAGTGTATACGCGTGTACCTATCCAATCAATTCCATCATGTGTACATATAGGGTTTCGACTTTCCAGATAGGGATAGATTCGTTGGTGAAACTAAACTACAATATTAGAGAGTTCTATAATACTTAACATGTAAAGCTCAAAGTTTTCCGATGAAATGTGTCTCAAATATGTACATGCATAATTAAATAAATTCCTTTAATTTAATTTGGAATTTGACCACCTAGACATAATCAAGATTAAAAGATAAAATGTTTTCATATAGAATACAATATGAGTAAAACAGGACTTTTATGAAACAATTGTTTTTAAATATTCTTTTTAATCCTAGATCTATACCTTTTATATTTGTCTTTTTCCATTTCATTTACAAAATTACTGTTCTAACTTTTCAACATTAATAATATCAATTATTATAAAACGTCGACTCTTTGATTTTGTTTTAATAAAAAAGGTCAATCTTGCTGAGTTATATTTTCTATATATTGCTGTAAAAATTGTTATCCTTCTCATTTAATTTCCCATTTAGTTTTCATAAAAAGGACAGTTTTCCTGAAGCATCTGAAAATTTAGTCAGATATAGATCTAAAAATAACTTTAATGGATTATCAAAAATAATTTCGTAGAAATTTAATATTGTCCATAATATTACAAAAAGTTTTGACATTTTAGTAATCAGTTTAAGTGTCTTATATAATTATTTTGGTAGTCTAACAAAATTATTATTAAATAACATTAATAATAGAATAGGACTATTTATATGAATAGGTACATCACAACTAAGTAAGAGAAGTGTCAGTTATTGTCAAAGTTAGACGTTGGAATAATATATTTATATGCATTTTAAATAAATCCGTCGGACTTACAACACGATATATAATTTAATTCAATTCTGATCTAATTTAATTTAGGAGAATATTATTATTTTAGTTTGATTGTGTTGCTAGTGCGAAAGTAATGACGCACAGTTTGTATATTTATTTATAGTGCATATACGTATAGATGTATTCTTCCAACGTCTAACTTTGTCGTTTCTCTTACAATTAGTTGATATAAGCTGATATATGTTCTATTCTTAATACTGTCTAAAAATAATTTTGTTAGACCATTAAATTAATTATGTAGGTCTAAACTTGTTACTGAAATGTCAAAACTTCGAAATATTGTTCGTCATGCTTGAAATTTCTACGTAATTATTTTGATAATCCGACAAAGTTATTTTCTAATCTAGCTAAATTTTTAGATACTTCAAAAAATATTGTTCTATTCATGCTTGCCGTGTATTTATGTGATTTTGTCTTTAAATAAGTGTAACGAAGCAAAGCGGAAGTAACGGCTCCGTTCACTTTCAGCACTTTCGGCACGCAAAGATAAACTAGTATAGCTTCGTCTATATAAACTCTCGATCTAAAGAACACACGAAATACATTTCCCGTGGCTAGGCGAACACGTACACACCGTTCAATGCAATACATCGATACAGTGGACGGAGAAGTTGACTAATACTGGAAATGCGGAAAGGTACTTTACCGGTTCACCGTTGATGGTCCAACGTAGATTGGCCTTAGGCACGGACGGCCAGGCAGTGCAGTTGGCAGTCACGTTCTCGCCGACAGCGTAGTGCATGGACAGGCCTGTGATTTCCGGTCCCCTCTGCGGAGGTGCTGCAAACGTAAATTTTCCGTGTGAGGACGTGGCGAAAGTTTTCCCATAAACCAGTTACTTTCCTCCGGTTAGACTCTATAAACTTTCGACTATTACCCGGAGTTCTTCGCGTCGGTATGTTCGTTCGTCTGTTCGTTTGTTCGTTCTATCCTTGTCGTGAAGATAGATAGGACTAAAGATCCTCAACTAAGAGATGTATTATTAAATTCAATCCAAAATTAATTTGCTATTTGCTACTAAGTGCTACGTTAATATAGACATTATTTTGAAACTAAGCAATTTAACTTAAAATAGAAATAATGAATTGATTTACATTAAAAATTTTTAACACTAGTCAAAAATAACAAAATTATTTTATTCAATTTTAATTGGGTTACCATTCAATCCTTTTTATATCTAAACATTGTATCTTATCTATAATCTGTCTCTTCTATCTTAAGCACCATCCTGAATATGACTAATCAAAAGGTCTAAACTGTGGCCAATCTCCTACTTGAGTATCTCTAGATATAGGATAAGAGAAACAAGAGAATCAAAGAGAACTTTCTCGTTTCGCGGGACGTGAGTTTAACACGTGAGATGAATTTTTCGAGCGTCAATGTTTTTCAGCATACACAAGGCATTTTTGTAAGCGAAAAATAAGAGTAAGCGTATACATACGTTTACATACGAGTATATATACATACTCGTTGATAATTTATAAAAGATTGAAACAGCCCTCGCAAATAATGAATTTAACCTTTGAGCGATGGACTGCGAGGTGCTAACGGCGAGATGGATGAGAGTCTTCTCTTATATATTAAGCAAAATAGAATTCCGACAAAATAAATCAAATTGAGATAGGCAATTCAGTGAGTCTGTACACATCGATGATGAATAGTGAATGATGGAGCGTTGAATTTTACTGCGACACGAGCCCGATTATATGTATGAACGATTTCGAGAGGTGCGCGTTCCACTTATACTCGTATTTTCCCTGGTACTTTTTTCTCGGTCGATTCGAATTCCCGTTTACTTTGTTGGAACGATCTCGGTGACACCCGGAATAAGTTTCGCGCGTATTCGCGACCGCACCGCTCGGCACGAAGGGAATTAATTTTCAATTAAATCGGACGCGTGATTTTTCCTGATCGTAATTAAACGAGGAGGCGTATCAGCCCAGAAAATATCGACTCGTGCTAAATGTAACACGCGAACAGCACAATGAACAATCGCAATTTTGGAAAAGATTATGGAAGCGGAAAAATAGGGGGTAATAATTGATGCGAGCTTCGTTCCGTATTCGCTTACGTGACAAATGAAATTAGGTTGTGCAATGATAGAGTCGATCGAAATGGTTACGCTTGTGACCGCCGAAGCGAAAAATTACTAAATTTTACTCGCGTTTGACATGGAGTACCGCGTGTGTTTACAACAGGACAATAGCCAAGAGCCATAATTCTCCGGGCAATTAATCACTCGGTGGACTAATAATTAAATCCAACGTGGTAACTGTTATGCTTTCGAAGTACCATCGCGTAATTTATACACAAGTGTTTAATAGTTTATCAGCTGAATAATAGCAAATGCAGTATATGCTTAAAGCAATATTTTTAATAGGAAAATTGTTTACTTGTTTTATTGCTTAAAACGCAGGCGACAGTGATTTTATTATATCTCTTTCATGATATTACGGAAAATTCTGTAAAATTATTTTTGTGAAATTAAATTTTCTATAACGATTTTTTTTTAAATGTAGTATAAAAAAATGCACCATTGGAAAATTTGTGCTAAATTAATACATTTCCTGTGTCCCAAACCGTCCATTCAAAATGTATTAATTTTATACAAAATAAATATGTCAGAAGGTAGCACAAATATTATTTTAAAAAATAAACACAAGAGGGTAATACTGACACAATTTGTAAACAAATCGTGGAAGCATTTTTTTAAGTAAAATTTACAATTATGATATGTTAAATTAACTATATTTTATCTATATTTTATTCGCATTTATTTTTTAGAATATATATTTACATTTTAAAATACTATATTTTTGTGATATTTGTTTACTTATTCATAAACTGTGACATTTTGACATTAAAAAATATTTAATATCAATTTAACATAAAATATTTAAATAACATAATCACATATCATGTTAAATTGATACTCGAATATGTTAAAAAATTCAACACAAATTGTCAACAAGAACGTGAGCGGACCATTTCCAACGCAAATACACAATGTTTTACTATGTAAAACACTCGTGCTGGTTGTTAAAATGTCAATATTTTTTGCAGCAACATGATTTATCATGTTTGAGTTTTTTTACGTAATTATTTTAATGGGCCAATAAAATTATTTTCAGGATTGTATCTAGTTAAAATTTTACATGCTTTAGCGAAACTATTCTTTCGGTGATACTCTCAAGAATTCTCACTCTTACAAAAACAACGACTTGCTTCCGTAAGGTAATCATATAAGTCTTTATTTTTTCATAATAGACTATGCGTCGATTCACAATCAATTATCGGATTTAACATGGACCGCTGTCGATCGGCTGCGTGCTGGCGCGCTCGATGCCTCTAATAGCATTAATTGGCACGCCGGATTATGAGAGACATTCGCGTTCGGGCGGGCGCGACCGAATGCTCAATTAAACATCCGCCCTGTTGTCCGAGTGCACGCGTTGCACCAGCACGTCGTGCTGCAAGCTCCGCCTCGGATTCGGTCCATTAATGCTTTCCGTCCTCTCCTCCTTTACCCCGTCGAAATATCCGGGGCGCAATTAAAACACAGAATTTCGGAGTACGTCACGCGCGGGGAATTTCCTCCGGCGCCGCTGTCGATTTCGCACCGAAACGCGAACGAACGGGAAGGCTGGAAAGAGCGTGAAAGGGCGTCAGTCGAGAACAGGATGGTAGTAGAGGGAAATTTTCGAGAGATCGGCGCGGAAAAGCGCGTTGGAAAATGAAGACGGTGTCAGACCGCGAGCATATGCCGCCGAAAGTTCCGCCATCATAATTTCGACACGCATTAAGCTCGTAATGGAATCAATTATTTTGCCGAGATTGCCGGTTTCTTCCGTAGAATTTCACGATGCTGTTCAACAACAGCCGATTCGAATCTTGTCAGCGTAGAAATATAAACTTGGAAAAAAATCGTTTTTTTTTTTAATAGCTATATGTCGCTTGTATAATACTTTTGAAGAAGTAAGTTATAAAAACGTATTAAATCGTACAAGGAAGATTTGACAAATGAATAGTTGAGAAACAGTTTAGGTATAATTAACTTAGATAAAGTTATTTTTTGCTTATTTTAACTCTTTATCTTGACGGTGCATTCATTATATCTACTTAAATATAAATCTTTTTGTAAAAAAAAATCAAACCATTTGATTTTCCTTACATTATATCTACAGTAAAATGGATCTTTTTAAATTAAAATATGCTTAATATTGAGAGAAAAAAATAGTTTTGTTGAAGCTTGTAAAAATAAGACCAATACAAATCGGAAAATAATTACATTAAATTATGTTACCGTCTAAATAATATATTATATTAGGTGATCAATCTGATTGCCAGAATGTAAAATTTTTTTGTAACATTATTATCAATCTTAATTGATTCCTATTATGTATAATTATTTCAATGATCCATAATTATTTTTATTTTAGATATACTTACAATTAGTATATATATGTATATTATTTTTTTTATACAGTTGTGACATTTTCAAATTAATTAGTGCCTTTCAATTAACTAAAATTAAACGGATCTCAGTCAGTAAAAATTTTAGCATCAGTAAAGATTTTAGCGTTAAGATTTAAGATTTAATTTTTTTTTTTCTGAAACGTGTAATTATTTGTAGATGTAAGTTTTTATAAAAATTATTAATTAATTCTAAAAGTGAATTGATAAACTGTAATGTGAAAATTCCTAAAATAAAAATGAAAAAAGCAATAAAATAAAATTGATTAATTACTAATTAATGTGTTTAAAAATCAATTTATTATAATACACGGTTGACGAAAAAGCTTACGTTTTTAATTTAATAAAAATTAATTCTATTCTGTAATGCGTGTGTAATGAAATATTCGTTTGTTGTAATTTCCTTTCGATTTAGTTCAGTGTGTCATTGCTCTCGCTGATTTCATGTTTGCGGTGAGTTAAATGCTTTTTGAAGTTTTTAAACGTCGCTAGAGTAGCCACGTCATCGATTTTTACGGTGAATCGAAAATAACGCGCGTATCCGAGATCGCAAAGAGAGGAAAAGAAATTTGTCAGGATTGCGGAAAGTTGGATAACCTGACGCTCTGCCAGGATTCGAGCATTCGCCATGCTAGCATTCGGTCGCGCGGAAAGTATTCCGCTGCAATAACTTCGCCGACAGTGATTTAAGCGTGTAATTACAGAGGGTTATTGCAGTCACGGCACGGCGCTTTATACTTTCTTCTTTATTTTTTCTGCAGAGTTTAATATGCATAACGGCGAAATCTCATATATAATATATAATATATATAATATATATTGTATGTATGCATACGTGCACATATGTATGTTATGTAAATATCTATATATAGGATGTATATAAAGTTCTAGACCCCTTAAGTAAGTATCTTGAAGAATAAGCATTTCTGAAAAAATGTTTTATTCAAAAGTTATAGAGTTTCGAAATCTATATGGTGAGATATTTATCTGAACTTCGGATAAAAAGCCTTGTTAAGGTCAATTAAAAATAAATTGCTAAACAAATGGGAAATAAAGTCTTTAAAAATCGAATAGGATTTTAATGCTAAGATACAATATCAATTCGATGTGAAGTTATACAATATATATACTGCATATGTAGTATGTAATCGAAGAATAGGAACAAAGTACACATATAAATATAATGTATCATATTAAAAATTACTCTCGCTTTTCAATGTGATTGCACTCAGTTAACATAATTAAAAAATTAATAATTAAATTTAAAGTATAGCTAATAAAATTTAAGTATTAACAAATTGTGTGTAATAAGTGAATAAGAAAAGCATAATAATTTTATTCCAGTACCATCTTATATAATTTTATTTTATTTTATAACAAGTTGTGAGAATTATGATGTCAAGCGGTAGAACGGCGAATCTAACGGCAATAAATAGCGAGACGAAGGTGAGAATTTTTGAACGTATCGCGATGAGAAAAATTTGATTTTTCATCAAAAAATCCACTTTTTACGTCATATGCTCACTTCCGTGATAATCCCAGCATTACATCGTTCCGAACATTTTCCGGTGTAATAATTTCTACGAGAGTTAGGTCCCTAATTGAGAGGGTTGTCGGGGAGAAGATAGCCTGCTTTCATATTCCGCGGTAACTTCACGTACAAAATGAAATTGCTTTTTGAAGGTACTGCAATTTATACGGATTGCGAGCTTCGCGGCATCTCTATAAGGCATGAAATGAATATTAAACTGCGGGCGATTTAATCCAATTAATTCGTCGGCGTAGACCGCTGTCCGCATAAATCCGTGTGAACGCGGACGAAAATATTGGGAGATACTATCGACGAAGATAATCTATTCGGTGTTGATTTGCACATAAATTTGAAAGTAAAACGATATAATGTCGGAACTATGCAATTGTGTGCCGAGGTTTTTAAAATTGAATAGTATTTCTTTTCTAGCTATATGTGTTTTGGCACTGAAGGATGTCATTGTAATATTTCGTACAAGAACTGCAAGTACACTACAGAAAAGATATGTGAACTTACATGAATAGCGAATAACAATTATACAATTTTTAATGGAAAGGTATAATATATTTTAATTATAAATTGTATAAATTTTACATGTTTTGTTCATGTAATGTTACATACTTCTTCTACAGTGTACAATAATATACCACCGCGCGTATAATAATATACATAGTATACAATAATATCTCCATTACCCGCATTCTTATGTCTGGCTTATAAACATAGAGACTGAAAGGCAATCCTCAGTAAAAAAAAGTCTATTGCAAATATCCCGCAATTATTTTGGCAGCACGTATTGTTCCGAAAAGCAATGTGGCGTGCGATACGTGACGCGCAACTAATTGCAATTGAATTAGGTTTGCGCGCGCGCGCGCGTAGCAGCGCGTTCCCGATACAATATAACTCACTGACATACATTGATTTAATTAGCAATTAAAACTTTACGAGGGCACTAAGCGAAAGGATTGTGCGTATGGATATATGTTTCTCGTGTTTTCGATTTCCGAGATGTTACGCAATGCTGTTATTGCGCTGATTATTTCGACACGCGATCATGACATTCATGTAATACTATATGAATTTGATAACACTAATTGTAAGGAACATAACATGAGTGTGAATAGTCGTTTCCGACATTTTGCATGCTGAATACAAATCTCGTTGATAATAGTTAACGTTGTTATTACATCAAAATTTGCAGAAAGAATGATGTCAAAAGGGTCTTTTTGAATTGGGTTAGGTTGAGGTTAAATTTACACTCATATTCTATATATAAAAATATTATAAATAAATATCCTCCAAAGCTAAAGGATCTATTGGACTTAATTATAAATTTCTTCATAAAAAATTTCAAACGATTTAAATAATTTTTTTGTTACGTTAAATTTGAATTATTATTAAATTATACTTAGACCGGTTTCATAGTCCGCTCTTATTTCAAGATTGTTTTAAGATGCTAATGCAGTCCTCCGATTGGTACATGATATTTTAAGACTGTATTTAAGGCAGTCTTAAATATAAGATCCAACTATGAATACTGGCCTTAGTATCAAGCAAACATTAATTAATTATATGTAGCATATCTCTGTTATAACTTCCCACGTAACGATATAATTCTCATATAACAACATAGGTTAAATTATGTTATATCGTTGAATGAGAAATTAAAACTAACAGAGGAGGATACGTTACATGTAGAGTTAGAAACATTACTTTAAAAAAATCATGCGTTACTGTTACAATTACTTTTTGTGAGAAGTAAGGATCAGAGGGTTATTTCCAAATTCTAGTTACATATAACTTATTTGCCAAGTACTTTTTTTGATATGAGTTATGTATGCCATATTTTGGTAAAATTGATTAATGCCTTTATTAACAATTTAATGAGTCTCTTACAGACCCAGCGTCAATAACTATATTACAAATTTTGACGTCAGCTGTAAGGATAATCTTGTTATTGATATACATTGTTAATAGTAACGAACTGATTTGTAATTCTACTCAGAGGTAGTTCGAAACTGAGTCGAAACATATAGTTATTAATTTAGTAAAGTTTGTATCTTTGATCCTATATTAATGCGCATTGTTTTTTGCGCAGTGATTCAAGTGTCTTTTTTTATTATGTTATTTTGATATATTTTCTAGACTCTTTGTAAATTATTTTTGATGAATAATTTTGTTATCACCTGCAAAATAGAAAAAAATTCTAAAGACGTGCACTGCGCTACAGTCCTATAATTAAATTTGTATTTCTTTATTGATGCTTATTTTCACAGAATTAACCTCCTTCTCTCTTTTTCCTTTCTCTTTGAATTTCTAGAATTAAGACTTGTTGGCAACGTTTGTAAACGCATCGTGTCTGTCTTGTCTTCCAAGTAGTGATCTCGAAGTTGGCGTTTCGACGAAACTCGCAGACCGACGATGGTTAAATTCGTATCCCCACAATGCTGCATGTTGCGGCCAGTAGTTGCAGTAGCTTGTTTTCCTTGCAACCTTCCACCCTCGTCGGCATCCAGCCCTGGCATTCCTGGCAGACCTGGATGTAACACGTACGATTGTTGTCGAGGAAATGAATTTTCTTCAACGAGGGTTCTCTGAGCTCCCTTACGTTTCTTAGGTGAACCGTGTAGGTCAGCGAGGGAGGGACGAACTTCTCGCTTCGTAAGCTTGGTTTCCATTTGTTCTATTTCGGTCGTAACGGTGACTGCGCGACGAGATAATAGGTGGAGAGAAAAACGTAATGGGTCAAACAGACAAACGTTTACGTTTATTACGACGTAAAATTGTGTACGAGAGAAGGGATCTCGTAGCGAGATGAAAGCCATTTTTTGTATAATAAATTTCGACGAGTATCATCCGGCGTCGATAATGAAGTTATATTACGGTCATGATCGTCACAATACTAAACTATAGACTTTTGTTGTCGGAAAAGCAATTCCTATTTTAATTAACTTTTTCGAGTCGTCGCACAGTAATTGCAATTATTACAAGAATTATACGAATTTAGACCAATGAGGAAATCTAATTAAATAAGAGCGCCTTTATTTCTCTCAGATCGGATCTTAATACCTAAATATTTTTGTATGAATTTATATTCAACACATTCTGAAAACCGTATGTCGAAACCTTTTTCGGTTTTAAAAGTTATGATAGAACTAGAACAATAATATTATTTATTATTATAGAAAGCAATTTAATATCATTTTTGATACTAACAAGCATCTTTATAGAAATATTATTAATTTAATGTTAATCTCAGAATTTTAAATCTGAAAATAATTTATTGCTTTTTACTATTAGAAATACTTAAATTGTTTGTCAATTTAATATATGATATTACTATTCCTGATTTTGCTCATGATTGATCGAAAAAGATTTTGACGCGCGGATTGCAGAATTAGTTTTGTATATAAATTCCATCAGAAATATTTAAGCTAAGATTCGCTTTGACCAAAAATGTAGAATTTCTCTTATTTAATTAGAATTATAACAAGAATCTCTCAAAGTCTTGCGTGTCGATTTCGTACTCGATCAACCATCACGCAAGCGCGATGTAAGATAAAGAAATAAGGGGAATCGCGATGATTGCAACACGATGTGTAAATCGTTGGAAGAACCTCTAGCCAGGGGCAATCTTCGCGATATATTTATGAAGCAAATTTACGGTTTCCTCGGCAAGCTCCGGAATGTTCGTTCCCCTTTAATTCTCTCTCGTACAGTCGTTCTTTCGAGTCTCATATAAGGGATGCTCGTAAATCAAGAGACTGCGTTCTCGATCGAGCGAACTCGTCGACAATGTGCGATTTTAAAGCTTTATGCTGCACAATATAATTAAATATTATTATACAAGACATTATTATCGAGTATTGTTAATTATTAAACATCTATTGGAATTTTTCATTAATTTTTTCTAGTAGGAAATATAAAGGAATTTAATTTAAAAGAGCTTTATTATTAAATACATATCCAATATTAAAAATGAAAAAATCTTTTATTAACAAATTAATACTTTAAATTAATACTTAAAATTTTATATCTTTTTTAAAATATTTTATATAGAAAATAATTGTAGCTACATTATAAAAATATACTTACAGAGATGTTTCTTTAATTACAAATTTACAAGTATAATTAATAATCGAATTATCATAAGAATAATATCAGTAATTTGTCATGAGAATTAATGGTGTGTGACAGACTAGAGAATTCCTTGCTAGTTTGTTCTTGTTGCAACAGAGATCAAAAGTGCGTCAAAAATGCGTCATATCATCTGATGGATTCACCTTCGAAACGTAGGTTCCTTCGTCTCGAGTGACGCCAGATGAGAGAAGATGTATCCCTGGAAAGAACCCAATGTCGTATCTTTCGGTTTTTCCTTCTTTAAACGATTCCCTTTGAACGGGACTGGCATGAATATTTATGGTCTCTTGAATATTTACGATACTTCAAGGTTCAAGGTACGCGTGCATGCTGGAACGTCGTCATAACATATGTACATAGATATGTATACGCATATTGGCCGGAAAATAGAAATACTTCGGCATTTTGCGACAATGCGCAAGATTAATGCGTTCGTTGCAATGCTATATGCATAATATAATACGATGTGTATTTGACAAAATGCTAATCGCTCCACACACACACACACACACGTAAGAAATAATTTTTCTAAAAAATCTGAAAAGCTAGATCTAAAAATATGTTGGATTATCAAAATAATTGTATTATACTTGTTAATTTAATTTGTGGTAAGTATTACGTGTTCCAGCTTCAGTTTAGATCTGAATTTCAAGATCAACAAATAATCGGACACAATTTCTGAATGGAAATTACAAAAATTTGATAGAGAATAACTCTTTATTTATTTATGTTAAAATTATTACGTAGGACATTCAGACGCTGAGTATCAGAATATCAAACATTTTTGGAGCATTGATTATTGTGCTTGAGCGACTTACATTATATTTTGATAAGCCAACAAAATTATTTTTAGATGCAGCTAAATTTGAGATATTTCAGTAAAATTGTTCTTTCCTTGCATTATACAATATTTGCGATGTGCCTTCATTCTTTTCCTTTAAGCGAAACCAGTTATTTACTTAAATGATTTATTCACAAAGTAAAGAAAATAAGAAATTGAAGTTATGTTTGAGAAATATTTATATTTGTTTTATCAATCACATCCGTATATCTTATTTACTTGTTGATTATATCTTTTGATTATATCTTATTTCTGTTAAGAGAACAATAAATTTAATGATAATCTTTCTATCAATTCTAATAAAATTAGAAAATTTCTGATAGATTTTTACTTGAGATTTCAGATCGATATATGTTCAATATTAATAATAAAAATAATAATATTGTTAAATGCAATAGTTTACGCAAAAGTTAGAAACTGATTTACATACATTTACACGCAATAGATGAGAGGCTGCAGCTATACAGTTAATATTAATCTTATCTATTTAGTACTATACAGATATAAAATACATATATAAAAAATAAGTACATAAATAACTATAACGCAATGTGATAAAAACACAAGAATATGTTACCATAAACAAATAAGAGAGATACATAAAACGCAATGGCGTGTGGTTTATAAAAAAAAATATATAGTGAAGCTAGCAAACACAGAAGGTATGAATAAGAAAGATGCTTATTACGACTAATAGAATAAAGTATAGTAGCATAATTGATGTTTTAAATTGCAATAATATAGTGATAAAAAAAAAAAAATTAATATCTACATTAAAGACACACTGTTAGTTTAATGTAACATATGTACATGTTACGTACAATAATCAAGTAAATTAAATTAGCTGTAATGCTGTATGTTGTTAAAAAAATTTCTTCGTAGAAAAAATATAATATAAAGTTGTCTGTACGAAACAATATAATCTAATTTATATTGTCACACAGTCATTAATGATTTATTTATCGTGTACTATATTGTTGTATGTTAATTAATGATGATGTATTTCCAATATATTTTCCGAGATTACATTCAGAAGTTTTTAATGGTGGTAGTAATTATTGTGTTTGAGTGAAATGAGAATTCCAGAGAAAGTACAATGTTTTAGTACTATTATCTTCGTAATTTACTTACTCATGTTCCAGAGAATCTGCAGTACTATTTTCAGGCTAAGTAGAGAAACATATAAATTTCCTTTCCAAGTAGTTGCCGCTTGGCATTTACACCGTTCTGGTTTTCTTCCTCGCTATTCTGCTCGCGGCGAGATCGTATTTCATCGAAACGATAACAACACAAGATTAATAATTTAGGAGTTTCGTATGAAAAAGTAATACAACTCAAATCGGTTCAAATTAAAATGATAAAATTATTATCAACCCTTGCACAATAACAACGTAAAATTAGCGTTCCATCTCATTTTTATGTCTGTCAAACGAAATTTTTTTTAGATGTGTCCAAAATATCAAGCTTTTTAAGGTTGAATCGGAATTATATCAACTGTATCGAAATGTGAAAAATAGACTTTTAACTTCACAGAAGCAAAGTATTTACCTCCAGTTGAAGCATCCTCGCGTTTATCGCTTGCTTTATATAAAAGGAAAGTATCGGAACGCGAAATATTACAACTACAAAGCGGACGGTACGTTTACTCAAGGGTATTACAATCCCCGAGCGGTACCAATTGGTTCTTCAATCATTTCAATTTCCTAGCGAGCGTTTCTTTCGCAACACCCTGGCAAAATTAATTTTCCCACTCCATCTACGCCGAGCTGGTATAATAACATTCATTAAATATGTCAGATTCGCGTAGAAGTGTTTTTTATACAAACATTTTGCGATAAAATGCAATTTTACTGCGTCATAATTATCATCTTTTATTTATTTGCATAATATATTTATTTCATATTCTACATTAGCTATTTTATAAGAAATTTCTTATTATATTCAATTTAAATAGTTTTAATAATTGTGATTTATTCTTATCAATCTAATTTTCACTTGTAATTATACTGAGATGTATTCTTTAATTATTAGATATCATTATACACAAACTAATTTGTCGACATGGAAATGATAAAATAACACAGACGCCGATCCCTTTGAACATTTCAAATTATCGTGACAGATTATTAGGCAATCTCATATAACGTAGATCTTAATATTCCAGCAGGCAATGATACAGATCCGCGTACATAGCAGCTGATTACGCGGCTGTCCCTTTGACCCTACAAGAGCCGCTCTTAATCATGGAAAGCAATGTTATCTACATATCCGATTAAATAGTTTGATCTACACAGTCGCGCACATATATGCGCAGATCCTCCACTTAATGGTCTTTGAGCCTACATGAAGGTATCATGTATCGGTCATCTATCAAATATACCTTGCCAAATCTAAATATTTGAATTATTCAAGGATAAATTATTAAATTATTTCTGAATCAAGTCTGCATGTATTTTTTTCACGATTATAATATAATAATTTCCTTCTATATGTAAATATAAATTATTTTTAAATCTCGTTTTGCATGACTGTCTCTTCTGAATTTTAACCAATTCCGTTATCGTAAACTCTCATTTAGAGCAAAGAAGATACTTTTAAAAATGCGATTCACCGAAATTTAACGAATTTGATTAGATCACGTCTCGATATTGTTGCATTAATCACATCTATTCATAAAGATTTCGTTCGAAAATGAATTCAGGAGGATATTCTAGGATATTCTATAGAAAATATAGATATTCTCTCGTAAATTTTCACACGAAAAAAAAGTATGTTCTTCGTCGACATTTTGTGGCACGGATTTCTGTCTGAGGCAACGATTGCGGGTCGGTTTTGCGGTTTATTCGAACGGAAACATTCGCGTTCAATCGTATAGTAGACGCTTCGAAGAGATTCGGTCCGATCTTTTCCCCTTATCTTCTATAGTATCTCCTTTTGCTACTTGTTTAAGAAAGGGAAAAAGACAAAGGAAGAGGGGAGAGAAGCGAGAGAAGGAGAGAGATAAAGAGAGAAGGAGGGAGTCACGAACGTATCTCGCGAGTTTCTGCGTGCGAATATTCCGAGCGTCTTTTCGCGAGCCGCCACAGCTCCATGGGAAGTTGCAAAGTGCGGCGAAACGAGGGCGAATGCTAAATTTTCGCGAAAAGCTCTGTCGAGCTGTTACAAGAAGGCACGGCGAGTATGCGTTGCATTTCTCGTTGAACTCGACGAGAGATAAATTGCAGATTTCTACAACCTTGTCCAAAAGGAAAAGAGAGTCTTTAATAAACTCTAGTCTATCCTTTTAAATTAAGAGCGAGGTTAATTTTGACGTTGAATTGTAATAAATATAAAAGCTGCGTTATGTGGTAAAATATTTCAATTACACTAGTTTACAAAAAAAAATATTTTTTAAATTTAAACAAAGCGTTTCCGAAATAATTAAGGTTTAACGTGTAAAAATGGCACTTTTGCAATATTTTTTTAATACAAAAGGTCAACATTATCTTGAAATTCTTATTTAAAAATCATGAATGTATCTTTTATATAAAATAGTGTTCTTAAATTTCAATATCTTACTAATTTAATATGTTATAATATTCTTTTAGCCACGTTATGAAGGAATATAGGGTTTTTCTACATGAAAAGAACACCGCATCTCAACATAAATAAATCTCAAAATATAAACGATTTAAAAAATTATAGGGTTTTTCTACATGGAAAGAATGAATATTACTGAGATATATCTGAAATTTTAGTTTGATACGGAAAAGATTAAATACTAGTTTTTCATAAACAATAATTTGATTATTAATAAATAATTATAAGATAAATCGACATACCATAATTTGTCTTTGTTTTTGGCTAAGCTTGTAATATTTGCAGTCATGTCTGTTCTCGCTTTCCTCTCTCTGAATACTCATTGTTTCTCCTGCTACAACAAAGTCGCGAAATACACGTCGCAAATCGAGTTAATATTGGGAAGCAACTGCGTCAGTTCGCGTTTAATTCAATCATCTCAACCTATGTGACTTACGTTCCTACATAGAGTGTCGCATATAGAGAACTATACTTGGTCTACTGTTACTCTATATAAATTAAACGGGATATATGATGGTATACACTTTAATTTGTCTCAATCTATGCTGTCAGACGCGCGAGTGCGATTACCATATACAAGAAAAATCCACTTATTCCAGCGTATATTGCAAGATGAACGTATGAAATTGTTTCTCGCTTTTAACATCACAATTTGATCTCTGGCTGAAGAAAATCGGGGACCATTGGGGTTCCGGAATCTTAAATAGAGCTCTCAGAATAATCCTAAGGTATTCCAGAGCATCGGGATCAGGTGCCGCGCGGCTGTTGGAGCTACATACAATGAAATCCCATTACACTCGCGATAAGCCGGGCGACGCCTTTCCTCATCAGCATGATAAATAAACGCGGAAGTAAATACAAGTGTCCGTGACTAGTGAATATCCCTCTTAGATCGAGATAAGCGCGCGCGGAGTACACTTATCTGTTGCCGGGTACATAATCTCCCGTCCTTCCCGTCTCACTTGGATGAGCTCAAAGTTTCTTGGCGCAGGAGAGAAAGGGTGAGCGATAAAGAGAGAGAGAGAGAGCTCAGGTATCGTTATCATAGAAATCACGATATTACGCGGCATATGGCCACGCTGTATTAGTAAGCAGAGATGGGAGAACGTATACCGGATTTCATCGTTTTCATCTTTCTCCTTCGTCCCAAGCTCATATCACCTCGCGCCCTTTACTCTCAGCCTCAACGACTTCCCCCGCTTGTCTCGAACACCTTTTTACATCTCCACACTCCTTACCCACCCCCTAACGGCGGTGGCTCTTTTGTCGGGAATTTATCCACTCAAATATCGGCCGTGTCCTCGTAATTCTCGGATTTCCAACCGTCTTTTCTTCCCTCTTTTTTTTCCTTTTTCCTCTATCACTTCCGTGGTCTCTCTCTCTCTCTTTTTTTTTTTATTTTGCCGTCATCTCAGAGAGGGTTCGAAAGTTCGATCTCTGACCGTCCACCCTCTTTTCGGTCTTATGTTTCAACGTTTCAGACATTTCAGATTCAAGAGCTTCCACCATCGATCGTCGACGCGATTCAAAACTCGTGTGCTTTCCTTTTTTTTTTACATTCTTTCTCTATTCTCGCTTCGGCTACGCTAGATTACACTTCGCGTTTTTTTTTTCTTATGACATCTTGCATCAGCGAACAGGTCCTCTTTCTTCGTCGTACGTGCGGTGAAAATTTTCTCACTCAGCATGAATAACAAGCACCTCATAATTTCTAGCTCTCGCAACTATTTATTATCGATCAGATCTTTCAGCATACGTTTCACGTTAAATTAGTATGATAAATGAATCCTTTTTATATTAAAAAAATATTTAATTTATACGCTATGTTATTCTACAAACGCAGTAGAAAACATTTTGTATTTATGCTAAAACCAAATGTTATTAAAATTTTTGTGTTGAATTTTTAATACATTCTAGTGTTAATTTAATGTGATTATGTTAATATGATAGTATTATTTAAATATTTTGCGTTTAATTGATACGTAAACATTTTGTTGGTTAATTCAATTTATAAGTAAACAAATAACATAAAAATAAAATATATTTTAATACATAATTTAATACATTTTAAGATAAAATGTGTGTTATAATTTCTTTTACTGGAAAAATAGTCTTCTACAATTTGCTTACAAGTATTATATTTTATGTGTTACTTTTTGACATAATATTTGTATTATTTCTTAATATATTATGTGTTAAATTAACACAAAAATTTGGATGGACCGTTTAAGACACGTATCTAAAATGTGTTAAATTTGTCGCAAATTTTCCAACTGTGTATGTAATAGGGTATCTTCATCTATATATTACAAGACTAGCAACCTAAAAATGGAAAACTATCTCAAAAACTTAGTAGGGATCCAAAGGTTAATGGAATGCAAATTGTAATCTTACGTTTTCGTTCTTACAGTTAGTTATACCGGCTTCTTCGGGTTCCATCTTGTCGAACTTTTCTTTCGTCGGTCTTGCTTTCGCAGCCCTTGGTAGAAATTTATCCACTTACTTATCTGACGTACTGAAGCTCCAAGGGAATATCCTTCTTGTGTGGCCCCGGTCGAAAATTCAATCTTTGACTATGTTCGACATCTTTACTACTTCAAAAGGCCTTCTCTCTATCTTCGTCGAAAATTCGCACTGGTATTATATTAAGGTAGGAAAGGAGTGTGCTTTCGCGGAATGAATGCCGCGAGGGAGTTTAATTTGACACATTTTAGGTTTCATATCAGTCTTGCAGATTTTGCGACATTTTCGTCGCTGGAATTATTTTATAGTATTATATTATTTTACAGTATTATAATTTACCTGTAATACATAAAATTCTTTTTTTAAAGAATCAATTATTGTTTTTAGTTAGAAATTCATCCTTGGAATATCAATTTTTAAGAAATTGATCTCCTTCATGAATTTAGCTCTTTTCAATTCTGTTTCTCAGTCTTTTATTTTTGCCATTTAGATTCTTTCTTTATGGAATTCGATTACGATGACAACGTTGCAATAAAATCGTTAGTCGTATAAATTTCGAAAGCAAAACTTTGCAAAGTCGTCGCAAAATCTAACCGTTGCTCCTTGCCAGATTTTAATGCAGCCGTCCAAAAGTCAGCTCGAGACGTATCGAGGCTGAAGCTCAGCGTGACTTGCGAGCTGGCTTCTCTTTGATATCACTTCCCTTCACTTCTTTTCCACCTCTTCTGCCGCTTTCCTTCATTCTCTTTTCTTCCACGGCGTAAGCTTTTTACTCGCAGAATTCTCGTCGCACAGGATGAGTTTGAAGGTTATCTACTGTCGATTGACCGGTTCTGGCAGTATGCCAAATCCTTTTGGCCATCCTTATGCGGCCTAACGGTCTCCCTTTATCTATCCGTCTTTCTGTCTCTCTCACTCCTTTCATTCGTTTTTCGCACCTCTTTCACACCGTCCTCATTTCTTCTTCAATCCTCAACCATCCCGCCATTACTTCACTACCGCGCGTCTTTTCTTCTTTTATCGTTCTGGTGCATTCTCTTTGTTGCCATGCACTGTATTTGACGGATGCTTTCTTGTTTTTTTTTTCTTATTTTTCTTTTTCTCTTCCGTCTTTGTATTCTCTTCTCGTTTGTAATTTTGTCTTGAGAGACTTCTGCACACTTTCATTCCTAAAATGTCTCACTCTTGAGTGTCCTTGAGAGAGGGGTTAGATTTTTAAACTCAAATTTTTGTCGAAGAAATCAGCTGACATCTGTTTGAGAATTTTTTAAATTAATTTATTATTTACAATCAATTTCAATTTGCAGTCTGCGAGAAAAGCAAAAATTTCTTTTATTTTTTAATACAGAAGAATATAAATTAGTATTTTGACATTATATATCATAGAATTGTTATAATTTGCTATGATTTCTCTGATTTAATCAAATTTAAATATATTGATGATTTATTCACAAGAAACGGTGATTTTCGTAATGGCATTATTTTTTGTAATTAATCACGATATCAAGTAGGTCATTTGAGATAGATAAACTTGTGCACTTTATCAGTATTAGTTTCAATTTTCAAGCGAATCAAATATAATTTGATGTATATAGAAATATTGTTTCAATGTGTTAAATTTTTATCGTAACTGGCATTTCTCTTATTTAGTCGATATATATTCATATACGCAATTATATTCTAAATTTGATATTGTTTATACAATAATTTGTATTGCCGTTATACTCGTACGTATATATAGAAATAGGTATTATTCCAATATCTAACTTTGACGTAATTGCTGCGCTTTTCTTAACTTAAATATAATTTGTTTTGGAGTCTTTTTGCGCAAAGAGAGAGAGATATTAATGATTATTTGATCCGTAATCTAGATCAACACAGGCTCATATATTCTGTTCGCCCCATTTATGTCATGAAGCATGTAACAGATGATTACTATCAATCAGATAATCAGTTGATGATTAACTGAGTGTAGTAGCGTGCAATACATATACAACACATTTGTACATTTCTTTAATAATGGTGCGCGCGCTCCGTACTTTTGAAACGCTACTTGAAAAATTAAGTAACGACATAAAAGCATTTTCTACATTACACATTCCGCAAAGATGCGCTTTAAAATATACATTCTTGTCATAATATACATATATGAGATGAGGGCTAGAAAATGCTAGATTTTAAAATACAGAAGTTATCAATACAATAGTTATCAGTACACTATATATAGAGACTGGTTTTCTAAACTAAGATTTTTAATGATTTATAAATGATATTTATAGTAAGAATGGGAAAATAGTAATAAACATGTAATTTGTAAACATACTATTACTTCTAATTTTTATTCTTATTTTTTTCTGATTGAGTATTTTAAGTAACAAAGATCGTCATACATCGGCATCGAAGTACTCACTGGAAATTCTGTCTCATCATTATCGGAGGTAAGCGATCTAACAGACTTGCTTCTGAACGCCAGCGATCGTTCTTCAGCTCTTCGTCTGCGATCTAAATTTCTTTCCGCCATCCACGTTTCACGTTACTACCGTCTGGATGATCTCACGAAGAAAGAACTCGGGCTAGACTCATTTACTTTTTTTTTTTACTCATCGCTCAAAGCCACGAGGATGCTCTGACAGAATCTGCCGGTCAGGGTGCATCGATAAGGGCTTTTCACGTAGCTTTTCGTAATTCCCATCTAGCGTCGTTTATCTCTTGCAACTTGTTTATGGTTGCGCCTTTTTGAAATGCCGCCAAGATACTGCATGCAAAAGTTCAATCGATTGGAGCTAATTCTGATTAATTACTTACAGCTATCATTAGTGAGAGAAGAAAACAGGTAGTTCCTCCCTCATTATTAAAATAGTTTTGCTTGCTTATTACTAAGGCAAAACATTTTATTATCTTATATATTATTAAAAGAATAATTTCATTGAAATAACCTAAGTGGAAATATTACGTATAATCATTTAACATATTTAATAACATATAAAATATGAAATATAAAATGAAATATAAAAATTAAATTATTTCAGTATATTTAGGATTAATTAAATCTTATTTTATTTAATCATGGTATTTTAAATATTAGAAATGACGGTAATTAGCTGTTAAATCTTGTTTCCTTTTATTTAACCACGATATTTTAAATATTAGAAAAGACCGTAATTATCTGTTAAATATAATATATAAAAAATTTATTTAACACAATAGAATACCTACGTGTTAAAGAAATATAAAATTATAAAATTAGATAAAATAGCTTTCTCTCTCTCTCTCTCTCTCTCTCTCACTCACTTGTTTTTGTTCATTGTATGTATTTTTTGACAAGACTTCGAGAGAATTATAATTTCACAATGTTGCTTTGAAGAGTGCAGGTAGTTAAATTATGCCGCACTTGTTATTCCGAATGTATGTATTATCCATCTTAATATTCGTATAACTCTGACTTGATTACTTAATGATATAAGTCCGAGTATAATTACAAATTGCATAAATCTAATATCGGTTTAATATAATTAACTGCTCTCATCTGATAATGCCATGATAATGATGTAACGATTGCTCGTTACGCTACGAATCAATATCACACATCGATTATTATCGAGTTATACGAATCTGCTCGTAAAAGCTGAATACTGTTAGAACCTCATTACGTTATCGTATAATCCATTTTCGTTATTACGTTTAATGCGCGTACAGTGTTTGCCGTAGTGTGTACTTTCGGTAACAATATCGTTCACTTATTACGTCGGTAAACGGAGCCGGTGTAACTCCACAGCCAACTGGTGCACGACTTTCGCTGAATTAATTCAGTTCTTAATCTCTGCGTATCGCGTACAATTCCTGTTTATC
The DNA here is from genome assembly GCF_001594065.2 of Cyphomyrmex costatus. Classification (NCBI taxonomy): domain Eukaryota; kingdom Metazoa; phylum Arthropoda; class Insecta; order Hymenoptera; family Formicidae; genus Cyphomyrmex; species Cyphomyrmex costatus. The sequence goes on along the minus strand of NW_017280227.1, from coordinate 209,688 downwards.
ACAGGGATTTAAATATTCTCTCCGTCGGGAAGGGAGGAGGGGGGGGGGGGAAAGAGGAAGTACGGGGCCACTCGAGACAGCGAGAAGGCACAGCCCAGGGAATATTTTCCAGAGCGTAAAGCTAATTAATGGTGCAAGCCGGTCTAATTTATCGCGGTGATACGCGGTGGATAAACGCGGCGAAAGAACGCGGCGTTGTAGCGTATCCGCATTTATACTCTCGTTAAATAAATCCGCCCGACCTGGAGTTCCTACGTGCTTCCTAACGTGTTCCGCGGAAAAGCCCGGAAGCCGTCTACGGCGTCGCACGCAGGTAAATGGTGAATTCTACGGCTCGGTATGCACACTCGCGGTACGTGCTCCTGCCGCATTTTTCTTTTTCTTTCCTCACGGAGAACATTCATTGTCAGTCATGTGTATGTGCATAAGCCAGCACAGACGGTTTTACGCGAGTTCTTGGGCGAACTTATTGGCGGGTTTACTTATAAAATTTCGATCTGTGTAACGAGGCGAGCTTTTGCGTTGAGAGAGGTGTGCTCGACACGGTGTATATTTTATGTGACATATGAAAAATTTATATTAAATTTAATACAAAATAAATATTATGTTACAAAATTATACAAATATTAGTTAAAAAATCAATATAAAAATGTAATATTTAGACATAATTTAGAAGCAAATCATGAAAGCATATTTCTTACAAAATAATATATTAATACAATGTAATATGTTAACATTGTATTAATTTTATTACATAACTAAAAAATATTCGTATACCTGTATAACATGGCAGAGAGTTATACAAGTAATAATAGAACTTGATTTATAATTAGGACTCGACTTGTAATTAGAACCGTCAGATTATATCTTAGGTAAATGTATTCCTTTATACCAGTTTGTTACTTCTAGTTTTCGATAGCCGTGTTTTCGCCACTTTAGAATTTGGCGCTTATTGTACATAATACGCGTCCAGACGCTTAATTAGATACATGAACCCGTGGATTTCGTGCCATGGTTTCCACCACATGGTCTGACGATGGTACGGGTTAATAAGGTTTGTCGAAAGTTGCTTCGCAATTAACATTTAGTCGATGGTAGTAAAAGTGCAAGGAGAAGGCATGTATGCGCGAAAATGACGATGCCTGTTTGAACATTCAAACAAGAAAAGGGAACGAATACGAACCGTACAAATTAACCTATTTAAAATGATTACGAAGTAATAGTTGGTTTATAAAGGGGAACATCCGGCTAAACAGGTAATGCAGATTAACCGAAAATTTTTTCTTTTTCGTTTCCGATTCTAGATCATACGTATGAACATTTGTACACGCTTCTCTTCTACCATCTCGCTTTTATTAAAAATTATTATAGTAATTGTAATTTTTATTAGTTTACGCTGCATTATTATTGCTACAATTTTTAAAAACAATGTATAATAATATAGTGAAACATTTTTTATTATAATATAATGTCAAGTACAGGGTGTCGTATCGTTTAATTATCTTATTACAACTACGAATATATACTGGAGCAGAGTATTGGTTTTTTAAACTGTATAAACAAATTCTGTATTTCGTAAAAATTCTGTTAGATATGGCATCGTAAGTCGGAAATTGAACGGATTGAACGGAAGTAAAAACGCTACAATCTAATTTGCAGTATTACGCTCAAATGACTAAAAATTATCTAGAATAGGATAAGCTAAATTACTCGTAAATATATCTTAAATGAGATCAAGATGATTTGGTATATAACTTTTTTGTCTAGTAATAAGATAAAGAGATGATACATATTCTACGTAATAATCTAGATAAAAAGAACACGAAGCAATTTGTTTATCTAGATAATTTTGTCTAAATAATAGCAAATGCTGTCAGTTTGTGAAATGGCGGACAATGTACGGTTGAACATAAAATAAAAGTTATACTATATTGTTTATCTCTCATAGTAATAAAAAGTGTGTCAGCGGCTTAGAATAAACGTTTTCACCATTATCGTGTAGTTGTATCGTTTGTCATCTGAAGATTTGTATCAAAAAGTAATCTCTAAGATGAGGCCAGACATATTGAATGTTATCTATTAGAGATAATTTTACAGATTTTGATAATTTTTCACTGGTAACATGAGATCATTAAAGACTTTGGTAATTTTATTGTGAGTTAAGAATGGATAGATAACTGGATTCTCTCTCTCTCTCTCTCTCTTTTGAAACGTGATGTTGACATTGTGTGTGTGTACAAGGACGCTAGTTGTTTGTTTCATTACAAGGATAGAATAGAAGTCGTGTGCCCCCAGCGACCTCAATTGCAGATCACGTATTTTGTACAAATAAAAAATTTGATTTTTAAATATTTAATATGTCTTTGATGCCATTTTCAATAGATATATAAAGATGTACGTTAAAGATAAGTTTTTGATATTTTATATATAATTTTTTATTGTAAAATCATATCTATATCCTCTAGAAAGATTTGATAAATAAGAGAAGTATACAAGATGTTTATTTTATCATTTGTCAAATGATAGAAAAACTAATGGCTGTGCATAATAATGTTTACAACGAGAGTTTAAGGCGTAAAAATTAAACTTTAAACTTTAAACTCTAAAAAATTGACCAATCATAGTCGATTATTCTTATCATATTTGATTGTGAAGGTTAATTTCTTACAGCTTATGACTTAAATTTTAAGCTCCTTGTTGAAACTTTGATAAGTTTATAAAAATTTGTCGAGATTTTTACATAATATAGAACAATAAAAAGCTCCTTTAAAGATTCCTGTTGCTGTCGGAGAAATTAAAATTCCATGTTGCTGGCGGAGAGTTAATTTTGTACTAGATTTCAGTTTTAATTGTTAAAAGTAAATGTGCTATATAAAATAAATGGTATGATATTTCATACGCCACTCTGTATGATGTAAAAAGAAGTGATCATGTAATTGGTTGCAAATATTTGTGAATATGGTCAAAAACCCGTTATTCCCAACGGATATTGCACTTTCGTTAATTACGTTGTTATGTGTGACAAATTGAAGGAGTACGACAAGCAATCGATGTAAATGTTTCGCAATGTGAAAACGCAAGATTGACATGTTAATCTCTTAATCTGAAAGCAGTAGTTTTATTGGCACATATTCCTGTTTATTCATCGCTATATCCCTCACGCTGCCAATAACCTTTTTTTTCGACGATGGGCAGTCGACACGAATTATGGAGAGGGTTAAATTGGCATTTACCGAAACGAAATCGCACGTATAGTATTGTACACGCGGAAGTGCTATCGGCTTTAATTAAGCAATCACGCGTGGGCCACAAATGATCAATCCGCGTGCACACGAGTACGGTCATTCCCCATTTTCCCCAATCGTCCCTCCATACTCGCCTTTTTGATCGAGGCTGGTTTTCATTAGGATACATCCTCCACCAATCGAGTGTCCGTAATCAATTCGCGAGCGCAACGAGCCGCTCGTCGCGGTGCGTAACGCCCGCGTTTGTTGCATGCCAATTATACACTTCGCCAGAATTATACTCGACGCCTGTTCAGCGAGCGCACATCGGTACTTTCACCCTGTGTTTTCCGTTAAATCTTCTGTTAAAATCACCGGCTTGTTTCGCGAAGATTTAACGTTCGGGCGTCGCGTGGAATAAAAGTTAACAAACGCTGCATATCTCCGAGCGTTTGTCGTTAGTCCGTTATTAAGAATATCGATCTTTTCGATACGGCCAACTGCGAGTTTAATTGTGAGTTGAAATTCTAGCGTGATTATTGAAGGTGTAATATTTCGAATATATACAACTAATTACACAATACAATATATCATATTAAATTAAAATGTAAGAAAATCTCTTGTTTAATGATAATTATTATTCAGTTATCCGAGATATATACGATAACGAAATATGTAGATAGAATAACATATCAGTATTCTTTATCTCAGAAGCGATCATTAGATAAATTCAATTACAATAATTCAAGTATAAGTACCTTATCAAGTGGGATATTTTTAATTTTTATTTTATATAATATAATTACAATTGTTACTAGAGAGAATGAGAGAGAATGTTCCAAACAAATACGGATAACGAAGACTGATACTGCCGAAACTCGTCTTACAATTAGTGGCGAACCACGTTCCTTGTATCCAAATCGAACATCGTTTGTGAGGTAAATGCAGAATTCAGGTAGGAATGTTGTATTTGTGAATCCAGGGCCCCTCCGTGCCATACCTCAATGACTTTATACTATTGAAGGCCAATAATTAGGCTATTCCGCTTTCTGACGGATGTCAATTTCCGCAAGTCTGATTGTAGTAGGTAGTCTTCACGGAACGTGACTCGAGCTCCGATTAATTTTTCTTTCTTTCTTCCCTCGTTTCGTTCTTCGACTTTCCTATCTTTCATCTTATCTACTTTTTTCTGTCCTCTCTCTTACTCGTTATGATAACGTTACATACATCGCTACAAAGACAACTTAATTATATTAACATTTAATCGATATTGAAAAATGTCTGGTAATAGCTACCAAATGTATTTTGTTTAGTGTAATATTTAATAAATATTATCGTATACAGTAACCAATCGTTTGGTGATATAATTCGAAAAGTATCAGGAGACACAGTAAGATTTTGGCGCAAGCACAGCGATGACAAGCACACCGTGTTCCTTTATAAAATTTGCAAAAGTAAAATTAGCGTTTAGTTGGTTTTGATTATATTATATAAAATTTATTATATAACATTAGAATTTGATTATATTATAACTATTATCTAGGCTCTTGGTTACATTATCAGACTTTCTTTAGTGAAGATTGTCCAAGTATTGTGTAAGAAAGTACCTGAAAGTCCGACAAGTTTAATTTAGTATAAAGGCATTTAAATGGTAGAAGATAGAAAAATAGTTAAAAAGATTAAAAGAGAAATAGTTAAAAGAGGATTAAAAGGGAGAAGATGGATTATTACGCCATATTTTATCTCTCTCTTTCTCAATATATCATCGTATCTTTCAATTAATTCTGATAATTGAGATTTTACATGAAGAACAAAAAGTTTTGAAATATTAATGCACACATAATTATAATCGGATAATATCAGAATGGCCTGATCTGTTGAATTGCGGCGTAATGAGAAATTGTTCTATTTATAACGAAAATGATCTACTTCCGGCATTGTCTGCAAGCTATCGATCGACTGTATTGTGCATGGCTGACATTATTACTGTACATGCTGCTGGAATATCGCTAATTAGGTGCCACCGATAATCAATAAGCACACGATAATAATTTAGTATTAATTGTCTTTTCGAGCAACGGGATTTCACAATAATAATTTATTCTGACTTAACTTCTTATAATACATTAAAGTTAAAATCTTATGAAAGATACCAGTAAATTATTAAACATTATTTTGACGTAAAAGAATTCCTTTTTGCATGACTCGGAAAAAGCGGTCTTGTTGAAATATTTAAAAGTTTAACTAGAACTGAAAATAATTTGTTTGTGTGGACTATTAAAATAATTATTATTTATTATATTATAATTAGAACGTAAAAACTGCTTGCTAAAATATTAAAACTTTTTATAGCATTGTTATTAACTCTTAAGCGTTTTACATATATAAGGTAATTCTTTTTAAGAGGTAGTCCAAATAAGGTAGTCCAACAAAATTATTTTCAGATCTGTATATATGTATATATCTAACTCAATTTTGAGATACCTTACAAAACTGTATGAGAGTTGCAAAATATCGAGATATATTAAATATCTGGATTATATATACTACAATTATTAAAAAACTCATCACTGATGACAAAAATAGCGCATTTTGATATTAATAAATATATATTTAAGGGCTTTAAAAATGGAGTGAAAGGAATTCCGACTTTATACGGCTTACTTACTTTCATCGTTCGACTTATGTTGTCGAGAGAACGCGAAAGACTTGGCAAAATGTCACGGAGAACGAACGATCGAGAGTAGACCGAATCCTTGGCGACGTCTCATGTATAATCCAAAAGTTTGTATTTTCTCGAGAAAACGCCACCTAGTTCGGGCGTGCTCTTCGCATTATGTATAGATGCTTCTGTTTCTGCATCTGTAATACACTTTCGTGATATCTTAACGAGATTTGAAATTACATGGACAAGATAGCGCCTTGCGGTATACGCGATGAAAATTATGTTACATGCGTCGCACATTTCATATGCATTACATGCATATGAAATTGAAGGAATTAATCGTGTTAAAATTGGACAGCTGAATGCAACGGAACGTTGGCACAATTTTGACTAATTTAAAGTTTAATACCTCGGATAAAGAAATAACTTGTTTTAATTTATTTTTTACTATCTTAATTTCATATTTTCCTTATTTTTTTACACCCCTATCATTATTGTTTAACATTCTTTCTTTTTTAATACTATTCTATTATGAATTTTGAAGTATTTTATTAAGTATTTTTGCAAAAATTGTAAAGCTATATTTGGACGAGCATTTTAAAGTTCGAAACCCATGTCTCTGCAATGGTTTTCTCATTATAAATACTAATTTAAAATAAATCTCTTAAAAAATTGAAGAATGAACTTCAGTTTTGATGATGTGTACCAAAATAAAATTTGTTCTGTCAAATTTTTTTAATTATGTTGCAAAATATAACATTTTCTCTTTAAAACGTTCTACGGTCATTTTTCGCAAAGATACGTAACTTTGCTTCTCTTTAGCTGTTTTTAAGTGAGAGACACGCTATTTTTTTAATATACATCCATATTCATAATGTTCTCAAATACTAGTAAATCGGAAAACAATTAATAATATATATGTTGTTAATATTAATAAATTTAATTAAAATATAGACATTCTAGATGATTGTTTAAAAAAAAGATTAGGTGATTACTCCTGACTTGATATGTGTTATATCTTAAAAATCCATTCATATAATTAATTAATAACTGTTGTAGCAATAAAGTTCAAATAGATGACTCGTTTCTCATATTAACAATAGATGACTGAAAAGAGCATCTGCTTGTAACTTGTTCCCATTCAGATGACTCTTTATGTAGAAATGTAGAGAATAGCTAGTAAACTAGGCAGAAAGACGCTTCATTAAGCTACTCGCGTTCACGAGGATATATGCATTTTGCAACCGTTTCATACATTTTTTTTGAATGCTCCCTTTTCCTATGTTGTTCAAATACGCACATACAGTTATATGTACTCTTCATTATGAGAAATATCAGCGGCCCCAAAGGGTATAAAGCGAGCTGTACGAGAGTCGTGCTTTTTCGCAACTGCATAAATTATGCTCGTTTGCCTTGGTAAAAATTTACCAAGGCAAACGCTCTTGCGTACGAGCGATATTAAATTCTTATTCGCAAATTGTCGGAGAGATAAAGCGTGCACTTGACTTCCTTGTCTTTAATAATTCTGCCAAGTACTCGGTATTAACAACAGCATGAAATACCCATTAACGGTCGTGTGACGATGCACCTCGCATTTTTTAGAATTAATAAAAAAACAATTTCCCCGCGCGAGGAAATAGCTGGCGCCTGTAATTCTTTGTATTTTCCCCCGTAAGACTTCGCGTGCAATATTCGCGGAATTCATCTCCGAATAATATTTTTGCTGCGTGCGTCGCTTTTTTTAAGCATCGCACCGACACAAAAGGCCATTTACAAATTACGTGTCTTTCATTCATCGCAAAACTAATCCGACGCAGAATGGTACGCGAAAAGCGTTTCGAGGGCGTTCTCTCGAATTTTTTCATTGTATTTCGGAAGCAGTCGGCAGACTCTCGCGCCGTTTCAATTACTTTATGCAAACGTCGCGATTCCGTAATTTTCCGCCCGTATCGATCAACGCGACCGCCATCGTGTTTACGAAAACTCTTTCCTCGTTACAGGCCGTGTTCGCGTAACCATTTCCATCGTAACGCGATGTAGTTGTTTCGGGAAAAAAAAAAAATTTGACACAGCTCGATACACATCAACGTGCTTAAACAAAAACGAGCCTTACATAAAAAAGATTTTATATCGTTCCATTCAGACGTCGCCGATAGGACGGCTCGATCAATTTCACTTCGAGTATGACGTGAAACAACGTTGATGCTCGCGAGAAAACAATCAAATGCAGTCACGGGATATGCAAAATCTGCATTGGATCGGCACCGATCGTAACACCTCGATATTTTCGCCAGCAAATTCGGACTCGAGCGAATCGAAAACGGAGATAGGCTCGCACTCGCGAAAATATTCGACGGGACAGATACGAATACAGTTTTTTTTTTTTATGATGCATCGTGATAAACGATGTAAATTTTTTTCGGTCACAGGAAAGAAGGGGAGGCACCTTCGCCACGGATAGAAACAAATTTCGCCTAGTCGACAGGACAGCCCGTTCTCTTCGCACAGTTATGCGTTCCTCGTTTTCCTCTCTCTGGCTAGTTTTCGTTTCTTCTCTTTTCTCTCTCATCCTTTTTCATCTCGTTCTCTCGGTCTATGTCTATCAAATAGATCAAATGGCATACTTCCCTTTTATAAAATTATTTAAAATAAAATATATATTTAACGGTGTGAGTGCAAAAAGTGTTCATACACGAGAAATATCATTTAAAAAAACCTTATTTTTAGAAAGTAAACATTCATTGGTAATTTATTAATAAAGAATGTAAGATATCTTTTGCTAAAGTTTTTTTTTTTCAGCTAGATATAGACCTAAAAATAATTTTGTAAATTGTTTAAATCAATTTTTTGTTAGAATGTCAAAACTTTTTCTAGCATTATTTATTATGTTTGAGTTTCATGCGTAAGCATTTTGATGGTCCAACAAAATTATTTTCTGTATCAAAATAATTATGTAGGATACTTAAATTGGTTATTGAAATGTCAAAATCTCTTATAGTATTATGCTTGAGTATTCTAGGATAGACCGAAAAAATTGGATCATAGAATAAATTGGATTAAAGTAAATTTTGAGACAGTTAGTCGATATTTGTTGTTAATTTTATTTTTTTCAAGTGAGTTGTTTTTGAAACAAAGAAATAATCAAATTAATGACAATTGTCTCGACTAACTGTTTCAAAATTTACATTGATTCGATTTGCCCTTTGATCCAATTCGCTTCAGTCTACTCTACGTAATTATTTTAACAGTTAAATAAAATTATTTTCAGATCTCTACTTAGCTTTTTCAGATCTTCAGCAAAATGGTCTTTTCCGTGCGATATAATTTTTATTGTTATATTATAATATAAAAGAATATCTTTATAAAAGGCATACTTGAAATTAACGCAAACAGCATCGAGATATCAAAACTCAATGTTTAAATGAAAAATAAAGTTATTTCCGAAGTCGTCCTCGGGCATTTACTGTTTCGCAGATTTACAACCTCACCGTCCAATCTATGATATGGCAGTTTCGTCTGCTCGATAGGTATACAGTGCTTTATCCTGGACATGTCTCGTCACTCGCGCGTGATTTACGCGGCCCGGTCAAGAATCGAAAGCCGCGAGCGATAGCCAGAATTGCGGACGCGTTATTTTTTCGAGGGAACCTATTCATCGGCACCTATCGTGCCGAAACCGGCTTTTACTGTTGTCGTGGAAAAAGAAAAAGGGACACGTTCGTATGGCGCGACCATTTAATCGATCTCGCGAACCGCGAACGGAGGCGTTTGGCGAAGATAAATTTCGGCGTTGATCGATTCTCGGCGGTGCGATAACGGCCACTGGCGATAATGCCGTTTCCCTTCCGTGGCCTCGACAAAATCGAGCGTCGTACCGATTTATTTCTGGGTGGATTTTATTCGGGTTGCTGAATCGGGCAAATTAGTGTCGCCCGATGTCGTGCCGTTTTCAGCGAGAGGAAAACTTGATAAGCGCGTAGGCGGTTGCGTATTTTACGTGATTCGCGTATGAATTATAATGCACATAATTAAACGATTAATTGAAACATACAGATTTAATGGCGGCTGGAAGCAGCAGGAACACGAACGAAATCAGTGTAAGTGTGTTATCGTAAAATATCCAGCTAACCACGCGCAGCTTTCATCACTTAATTGCCTATATTAATGTCAAAATTAATAAAATTGCAAAAAAAATGCATGCATTTGTGCGATATATACATTGTATATTTTCAATAAATTTTATCGAGTTTATGTTTTAATCATTTTTAAATATGACAAATAATGTATATAAAAAAATAATCTCTCTATTTTTGTTTAATCTTCTATAAATAACTACGTATTATAAATAATAACAGGGATATGAATTATATGCTGCGGATTGCTTCGAAAATACACAATAATATTTAACGTAATCCGCAGCATATATTTTTTGTCGCAAACAAAAGAATTGTAATAAACACGGTGTGTGAGCAAGTTTTTATTAAAAGAAAATAAATTCTGCGTTTTTAGCGAACGTTTTGATAATACAGCAATGATAGATATTACAAAATATCGAAAAATATTGTAAAATAGGATGTTGTTTAACATCATTATATGCAAAGAGCAACGAAACGGCTCTGAATGCGTATATAATTAAAAAGTATATTTAGGTGGGAGAGCATTCAAGACACGAATTAATGGCGCGAGGATGTGTGGAACGGTCGGTGGCGCAAAACCGGTAGACAACTATTTTACAATAAAACAGCACGCCACACACGCGGGCGAAATAGTTTATCGCGTGCAGGTATACATAAATATTCCATAATGGCATATATTGTTGGCGGTAACTCAAACAGGCAGGCGGGAGTCTCTATTGGCACTCGTGAATTAATGAGATGGTGTAGAATTTTAGATATAACGGGAAAATATTACTACGTGATTACCAATTTATCATGAAAGGATTAGATAGGTTTAGATCAAATCTATTAAAAGTAACTTCGTAAGCTGTTTTTAATTAATTCATAAAATCCACGTAATTTTGTATAATGGATACATTTTTTTAATGCTTCACCGGCCAAGTTACACTTTAAATGCATAGTCGACATTTTGATTGTGAATGTTGGTATATAAATTTAAATTTGTAAAAATCGAATAAAATACAATACGATTGTTATAATAGTAAAAATTTGTTGTTATAAAGCGTGCAAGAATTTTCACAATTATGCAAGAATTTTTTTTAATTTTTATACAGTCTGGAATAATATACATATAAAAATATATATTGAAGCTCGAAGATCAGGCTGATAGAAGGTAAATTCCACACGATGAGAATTAAATAATGTAGGAAAAAGACACATTTTGAATTTTGTATTTTTCAAATAGCATTACTAAATTATCTCATTCGCGAAGTTTATTTTATAAAAATTGAGCGAATATTTTATAAAATAAAAGAGTTCACAAAAGGTTATGAAAGAAATGCATACTTACAGATCACAGTTAGATTGGCTGTCTGATAAGTAGTGGCAAAAGACGGCGCTTCGGTGGAGACTTCGCATTTGTATTGACCGGAGCTCTCCAAAGCGAGGTCCTTCAATCTTATCCATCTGTGCTCGCTATTCGCTTTCGTCTGTGGACAGAAAGAATACAGCAAAGTATTTGCTTTGCTAATGGAGAAGTTTTGTTTCGGGACGTGATGTTGTCGCGTAACGACGGATCTGGACTCGGACCCCACTCTGAAGTTTAGGGCTTTACTTACGCAATTGTGCACGTGTACTTTGCGTGCGCTAGATATTACATCCGAGACAATCAATGCTTGATTGTATTGGACGAGGTAATGGAATTTTCGAATATAACGGAATTCAATTTTTCGAATCGAGAATGTGGCTAGATACATACGCATCTTCAAAAGTTCAACATAAAGTTTGTACACTGATAAATTCATGTCACATATTATCCAATTTGAGAGTTATTTAATTCATTTGAATCGTTAAATAAGATAAAAAATTATATAGGACTCTCAAGAAAAGTACAAGATGAGACGTAGTTAGCGCAGTATTTAATACGCGAAATTGTTGTTTAAAAATATACTAATAGCTCATCTTAGATTCGGAAGTACAATATGTATTTGTATGTATTTTGAATCATCCATGGAACACAAAAAGATATATATACATATAATAAATTATAGTTACGTTTGTGCGAGTGTGCGACAAGAACATAGAGCAACCATGCTCTAACCAACAATAGAGCTATGACGTAAAAAGATCAGATGTTATTACCGAATAGATAGAGATCTTTCTCCCAATGTGATTATGGATGTTCTGATATTTGTGTTCTCTTAACTGCCGATCAGTTTGACCTACATAAGCTGCATCGGTCTTTATATGAAATTCTGTATACGACATTTTTCTGTGAATTGTTTGATAGTGGATCTTTCTGGACTTCAATAAAACTGCAGAGTTTATTCATACTATAAAAGGAAATTTTTTAGTTAATATTATTAATAGTTCTTCCAAATTTATTCCAAATTGTATTTACAAAAGGAATTGTAAACCATGAAGAATTTTTATTAGAATTTGAGACCGATTTATCCTTGTTTTTGATGGTTCTGTTTTTTATTATGTATTTTAATCTTTGAAACATAATATCGAAGTTAAAGTTTAATGGATAATCATTATTTAATAAAGTTTTAATAATTATTTCAAACATTTTTTTTTATAAAACTCCGGATCTGAAGGGAAAAAAGTGCTATCATTTATTAAAAAAAAGCCCTATCATTTATATCCATAACTACCCTTTCTTTGGAAAAATGGATGCCGAATAAAAAATTCAGATATCTCCCTGTAAAAATCTGCAAAGTCTTTTTGCTAATGTAATAGAAATATAAAAGTATATATAATCCTGAGTTTTTTTAGATTTTTTAAAGTCTAGAACAGTAAAAAAGACTTGGGCTGGACAAAAGGATGCAGATTGCTGACAGAGATAAAAATATAATTGCAGACGCGGAGGATTAAAAAATTTCTTTAAATCTCATTCTTTAATATTTAAGTATAATTACAAAAAGATTTACAGTGAATGCTATATAACACATACACGTGCGCGCGCGCATGAATTACAGATGCGTCATTAGGCAAAACATTAGTAAATAAAAAAATAAAATGACGAATATATTCTTTACATATAATATCAAGATTTTTCCTTCATCTATGCTAATATAAAGTCTTTTTTATTATATAAAAGTAGTATTTATGATTTTATTCCAAGTGCCTACGCTTTTCCATTTTTAAAAACCTGTGGATGTACGGTTTACATGGCTGCATGCGATCACTGTTCAAATAGTAATGCGTTCTACAGCTGGCTCTTGACAAGGTTAATTAGACTACCGCATGTCTGTGTCTGTCACGTAAGCCAGTGCTCAAAGAGTCGTGTGTCTAAATGATGGTCAGCGTGATGTTGTCTTCGCGGGTAATGTGCAACGGCCATTCTCCACGTGCAACTTCATTGATAGCCATAGTGGGATGGAAGACGTGGGGACGTTTGCGACTTATCGATAATTCATGGTCCGTTACCGGAGCCCGAGGCACGGTCTCGGTTGCTCTCGCATTAGGTTCGATTAGGTAGATCCGTGGTCCAATTAACTCTCCGCGATATGCGACGACGCAGGGAGCCCGCTTTCCTGTCCCGTCATTCAACGTCTAGGAAATCGAGTGTTCGCATCGATCGCCGAATGCTAATCGCATGCCAATACTCGCGACTTTGCGATGTCGCGTCGCGTCGATCATTCGACAACGATCCATCTATTGGATTATGAATATTTAATTCCGCGGTGGGTGTGCACTGAAAATCTAATTAATTTTTAATTCTAAAATCTTCATTTATAACCGTTGTGACAAGCTCGAATTTGATCACGATATAGTATCTAATAACGTTATCCAAATTTGATTAAAATAATTGAAGATTGAATCTAACTAAACTCGAATTCTCCGAATTTTAACCGAATTGTAATTAATTTAATTATGAATATGTTTTTGATCGAAATTAACAATAAATCAAAGGCTCGTTATACTGGCATATTTTTATTCATAGTGTACATGGGTGCACTAAGAGTCTGGTAATATCTACCAAATGTTGAGTGAAATGTTTGATTAATACCAGACCTTCTTTTGTAAAGATTCTTTATTATATACTCGTACAATAAAATTACTTATTGGTCGCAAACGTTTGGCAACAACTGTATATTTGATGTTTGTATCGCAATTTTAAATTTCTCCATCGAGGTTGACTCGTAATGCCTCTTGTGTAGAGGGAAGTGGATTTTATCGGCTGCTTTCAATATCGTCGTCGAGACGATCGCGCGGAGCGGTGTCGCACCTGACTCGCTGCTGCACGTCCGATAAAAGCCGTCTCTTTCGTAATTTCCGGCTACATTAACGGCATCTCCGGCGCAGCGGTCGCCTCGATCTTCTGATATTCTGATAATCCACGTGATCTCAGACGCCGAGGAAAATTGCCATTGGTAGTGACAGGCAGTCTCCACCCACGGTTGACTGTCCGGACTCACGGTGATGGCTAATTAAAGTGAATTAGGAATTTCAGCCCGTTCGTTATGTTAAAGAGATAAGAAACTCTTTGATTAATTTAATACCTATTTTTCCACATTTAAATACGAAAATTCCTATATTCGGTCAAAACAGGATCTTAATGCTTAAATATTTCTTCATGCATTTCCTTGCAGTTCTTTTTAGAATCGCTAATAGATTTATATTTTTTCATTGACAGTATAAGTGACAAGTATAAATTAAGACAAATTATTTTTTATTTTTTATAAGCAACTATTTTCTTTTTTAGATATTTTAATAGATTACAACTTTGATATGGGTCATAATATAATATTAATATAATATAATATAAATGTAATTCTCTTGGAAGTGAATACCTTATGAAAAAGACGATGTGTTTGTAGGAAAAATGTTTTATTCTATGATTGTTGCTATAGAAACAAAATATTGTATTGTCAAAAGATGCTATTATACAAAAATAAACAGTTTTGAAAGTATTAAATTTGCTAATGTAATAACATAATTAGAGAATTATTTTTATTACAATCGTTGATCGTCTCTGAAAGATTACGATATTTTTCTTCACAAAGGTAATCTCTGTAATAGTAGCAATATATTAAATGTCGATAGTATTTGTTTAATACTCAACATAAAGTATTAAAATATACCGATTGATTAGAAACATTTTATCGCTTCATTACACAAATCATTAGTTTTTAATAGATTTTACAATTTAAAGGAGTAGACTAGTCACTAGGAGTTCGTAATTATCATCTTTTACAGACGTTTTTTTAAAAGTATGTTTGCACGAACGAGGATAAGTCGTTGTCTAAATTCCACTCGGCGAACTTCCTGCTTCACGTTTACGAGAGACGCCTAACGCGCGCAAAAGTTTCGAAGTTGCATAATGCGCGTCCCGATGACACGACAGGATAGATTACGCTCGTAAACCGTTGTGGAAGGAACGCATTACGGCCGCGGGAATCGGGAGGAAGGAACATTTCCACAGGATGACGTTGATATTTATCGGTTCTTTTAATTCCAAGTTGTTAAACTGTTGCGTATGAATGCATTCAACGAAGATTGTCGGTCATAAACTGGTGGTGCTTTATTTAATGATGAGAAATACTCAAAGTTCCTGGATCGTTTGCGAAAATAGCTCTCGTGAAAGATTCACAGGCATCTCTTTAATAAACAGAAATTCTCATATCTGAAGTAGTTAGAGCTATGGCTTTTTCGTAATGTATAATAAATCCTTGCTTGATTTTTTCCCTTTCGAGAAAGCAAGAAACGTACAGTCTTCTCGTATAAAAGCATAATGCGTACATACGCATCGCTTTAACGACTTGGTCAAAATGCCTTTGCGTTACGAGCGTAAGATGTAATTCCTCAAAATGTGCGGCGGAGCTTACGTCGTGGATGTCGGAGAGAGTAGCGGATTTTAAGCTACGCGCGCGAGTTTCGCGGCATCGCGACGACTCGCATCTTCTAGCGCTGTAAGTCCGTAAGAAAAGCAAGAAAAAATATAAAAGTAAAAAAAAAAAGGAATAACGAGGCTGACGGGGACTTGCCGGCGTAATTTCCTCGAGGTAATAAACTAAAAGCATCTTTCCCCGGCTGTATGCCCTTCCACTGAATCTGCCCATCGTCTGTACAGGCTCACCTCACCTCGCCACGGCTTGATTCACCTCTCGGCTTGGTACGGCGTCGGACTCTCTCTCTCTCTCTCTCTCTGTCTCTCTCTCTCTATTCGGGAACAAAATTACTTTTACCGGCGGATAGAAGCTCGAAATAATTCGAGGGACGAGCGAGGAAGCGAAGTCGGAGAACTTAGGCAAATTCGCTCGGAGCCCTCCTTGACTTCGTCCTTTAAGTTTCGAAATTGTACACTGCTCGCGTATTAAGGGAAGAGGGCCGGGGCTGAGGGATGAGGGATGAAACTGCGCCAGTCCAAATCTCTCTCGAAATAGGATACGAGCAGATGAGGAGTCGTCTCGAAGTTTTCGACTCCCTTGATGACGTCGCGTTGTAAAATTAATCGCGCGGAGAGCGAGATTTAGTAGCGTGTGCTTTGTGGATGACGAAAAGATATCGTTTCGTGTTAACCAGCCGATCCGAATTACGACTCTTTGCATCCTCTTTGTAAGGAACGTGGAAGATCTTGCTTTCCAAAGGTTTTCGGAGTCGCTCAATTTAATTTTGATCTTTCTAAGTGAATCTAAAATTCAAATTTAAAAAAATAATCTGATTATTGTGAAATTCGGTTTTAGGAAATTCTTGATTTTCTTCTCGAATTTGAATACAGCATGAAAATATTGAATTTCAAAAGTATAGTATTTTCATGATGGAAGATATAGTATCAAAGTTCGAAAGTCAGTTTGGAAATTAGTACTAACTGTTTACGTAGCACTGATGAACTTCAAATAAAGCAAAACTTGAGACTGAAAATGTTACTTTGCAGTTGAAAACTTCCTAAAATCGAATTTTATAGTAGTCAAATTATTTTTTAAAATTCTGTCCGCTATATTGAATCTATTATTTTGAATATTTTGTTTTATCTCAATTCACATAATAAATATTATCAAATTATTTCATTAGCCAAGTTTTGTAAAAATTGAGCAAGCAGTTCATAAAATAAAAGGGATGATATCGTAAACGCGTGGGGTTACTGCGCCAGTCCATAAAGGATTAATAATCTCGAAGTTTCTGTCTAAGGAAAAGCAATTAAGGTGTTTCCTAAAATAAGCCAGACATATCCTAGATATTCTCATGGATTATATTTTAACCAAGACTTTTGTTATTAGCTACTTTTCTTAGATCAGATTTTCCCTGATGCTGACGATAAGGTATTCTTAGTTTCGGAAACGAGATGCTTCCTCGACTTTGACTTTGTCTTCATTCATCGCGTTGCGCTCCGGAAGTCCACATAGCCAAAGTCGTTGCTATTAAAGAGAGAAAGGATTTAAGGGAAGAGATTCGCGATGTGCCTTGTTATTGATGTTGTCAAGTATCGTTATGCTCTTTCTCTCTCTCTCTCTCTCTCTCCCTCCCTCTCTTTTTCTCTTTGTTGTGTGCTCCTTAGTACGATACAATCCGCTGTTTCATCAATTGAATTTCGCAACTTCGTCTACTTACTTTTGTCGCGACCCTGAAGAGGGCTCCAATCTTCTCGAGAGATAGACGGAAATTATACAAAAGGTCGCGCAACAATCAGCCTCTTCTTGGGAGTACGCGAGGAGAGAACGGGGATAGAGGTAGTCGGTTGCAGACGCGAAAGTTTTCGAATTCCGGATAACGAGATGTTGATTCGCAACTTCTTACCGCGGCTGCAAGTATAATACTCGGGATAGGAGGCAGAGGGGAGGGTAAACCTTACTCGACTAGCTGCAACGTCCTCGCTAATCTACGTCGCCGAATGGAACCTCAGCTCGCTCGACACAGGAAAGATGCTCTTAGGTACTTTCCGGAAAACGCGAGCGCCATAGTAATTTGTCTTTCGGCTGCACGAGACGTTATTAAAGCGGAAGTAGTCGCAGACACGCAACTGCGAATGCGCGACGAGTGAAGCCGTTTTCTTACTGCTATTCTCGCTTCCAATTCTATTTTATCATTTGTATTATTTTTTTATAATTTTTTATTACACAACACGAATAAGAGAACGAGATTCCTTCATCGTTTATCATTTTCGTTGCAAATTTCCTATGATTTCGCTGAAAATAGAGTCGTATTTAATCTTGGGTTATAAAATAATAAATTATAAAGTGCGACATATTAATATTTAACGTATATTATCTTAAATAGCAAAAATTCTCTGACTCTATATTCTTTCCATATTTTTCAACGATCCTGGATTGTCGCGCGCGCGCGCATGAATATAAAACGATTTTCTAATATGCTTCAAATTACTGACATTTTTCTCAAATGTATCTAGATATTGATTTTTAAACTTTTTAATTCAATGATACAGAATCATTGAAAAATATATAGAAAAAGAACCAGTGATAAATATATTGTTTCTCTTTAAATTTAAAATAACACGTGTTAAATATTAATTTATTATCTTACAATTTAGGATTTTTTAAAAATATAATTACTTTAAATAAAATCGTAAGACAGCGAAAATGATAAACGACCAAAGAGTCTCGTCTTCTCATCTTTTTAATATGTTTCGAATTACTAACATTTTTCTCAAATATTTTCAAATATCAGGTTTTATGATTTTTAAGCATAAACGTGAGAGAATGAGAATTTTTGATCATTTATCATTTTCGCTGCCTCACAAATTTATTGAAAGTAATTATATTTAATATCGAATTATAAAATAATAAATTATGAATGCATTAATATTTAATATATGTTATCTTAAATTTTAAATAGAAAATCTATTTATTATTGGTTCTACATTCCCTATATAATTTTCAGCGATTCTGGACCGTCGAATTAATCAAATAACCTTCATTACTGGCATTTTTCTTAAATATCTCAAATGTCGACTTTTAAGTAAAAACGGTTTTTAATTGAACATTGAATTCAATTAAAAATTACGAGTCGATTAATCAAATGATCATGCAAATGTTCATTTTATGATATTTTGCTACTATTATACTTTCACTTCCGACAGAATAATCTCTCTTTTTCAGAGTGAGTGAATTAGTGGCTGTAATATCGTAACATTGTTGTATCCTCGTTCTATTGTGGCGTAAGATAATTACATTTATTTGATCGTAAACTCGAACTTCCTTCCACGGGTCCAATGCTCGCGCACATATACGTATAACCGCGGCTCTGTATTCAATTCTTTTTATTACCGTCGCTTTTCAATGTGTTTTTCGTTGGCATTAATACGAGGAATACTGTTCCCTCTGGTATGCCGCTTTTTAAAACGTACTTATGAAACCATACCCGTCTTGTGGAGAACCGCTGAGTTACATGGCGCGTTAACTTTGAATAACCCATAAACCGCCATTTCTCTCCGAATCTTTATTCCTCGCTCTGAATTTCCAAGGATAAAAGCCGCACATGAACGAATGTCACGACAACAGCCGTTAAATTCCCGTGGCCAGCAATGACGTTTAATCGTCGTGTAAGACCATGATAGACGGACATTAAACGCGTGAGTGCGTCCGCGATTGTTGCAATTATTCGAGCGAACTGCCGACCGCTCGGATTAAATACAATACAATGGGATTCGAGTCGTCTGATTCGCAAAAATGTAAAAAGGGAGACAAGCGCGTTTTTTTCATTCTGAACTTACAAGATATATCGCATGCATTAAGCGTTTAAGCTCCGTGTTCATTATTTTACAATTATATATGACTGTTTTTGAGAAAATTATACAGAAAATTCGCGGTGAGAACGGTTGAAGAATCTTGTCCCACAATCCGCGACTGATAAAAAAATTGTGAAGGATAATGCACCGTGAAATTCGTACTCATGCGCCATGCGTCCTGAAGATATTCATCTTCCCTATTCACTTTCATCTTCGTTGAATTAACCTTCCCGCGGAATCCATTAAGCGCATCCAAAACGACGTCCATAGACTCGTCGCTTAATGGACGGATGCGGACGTGTAATGGATGTTGTTGGTTCTATTTGCTCTCAGTGAGTATGAGAGAAACGGAAGAAAAAGAAGTAAGAGAGACGGAGAGAGAGAGAGAGAAAGAGAGAGAGAGAGAGAGAGAGAGAGAGAGAGAG